>NW_022156818.1:0-253891 GCF_004353045.1 Thyridium curvatum | reverse complement strand
GAGGGGGGGGGGGGGGGGGGGGGGGGGGGGGGGGGGGGGGGGGAAGAGGAGCGAGACACATGAATGGGTGGTTTTGGATGGGGTGTGCGTATAAGGTGATGATCGCCAAAGAGTGCCAAGTCGCCCTGAGCAGAGGGAATGGCCCAGTGGTTGAAATGGCGAGTCGCCGAGGGTCGAGTCTGCGGAGGTGGATCGCTGTCCTCCATCTCTCCCCAGAAATGGCCAAATAAGGGAGCCCTGGAGACGTGAGCAGAATAACAGAGCCAAAAGTGCTGCACTCAATTTGCCTCACCTCTTCTTGTCCGTCCGTTACCCCAGTGCCCCCGGCCACTAACTTCCGGTAACAGACCAGGCGGAGCTTTTCAAGCTAATCGCTGCAGCCATCATGCATCTCACATGGCTATCAGTGGGTTGAGGGAGAGGAGGAGCAGGGTCTTGGGTCGCTCGAGGGCAGGGGTCCCGCCGACTTGCATCTCAACCCTCCGCAGTGGTCTTATTCCCGCTGCGCCATTACGACGGATGGCCAAGGTACTGGCCGTGATCAAGTTTGGTTCTCTCACCAGCCACATGGCTACGGACCTGGTCTGATGAAGCGATCACTACTGCCTACCGTCTGTCTGGTGTCTGCTGCTGAATGCAACAACCAACAGAGTTTGGAGCCATCCCTTTGGGGCCCGAAGCCACACGGCAAGGCTCCCGTGTTGCATTTCCTGCCGTGGAAGAAGTGAGGATAGCATGTGGCGTGTGATCTTCCCTCCAGATCTCCCAGATGATAGGCTCCGACCACCATCCATCATCCAGTCGGTAGCGGCATCGTGGCGCCGCCCGCATTTGCTCATTTCTGCCCCTCAGAACGGGAACGGACATGCGTGTGGCGTTCGTTGGGGCGATCTGCGGGCGTCTGGCGCCATGCGGTCGACCATTTGCGGCTGCTACAGAAAGGCCCCCCAAGCGGCCAAGCGGGGACTTTTGCGATTAGGAGCACATGTTGCAGACACCCTGGCAGGGCAAAAATCAACGACCATCAAAAGAATGATCCATTCATCACCACCGCCCAAAGGCATCATCCTGTCACTCTGTGAGTGGTCTTCCAAGGAGGATCGACATCGAGAAAGCGGCCCGGCACATCTGGTGCTACGACACTAAGAGGCACCAAGTACCAACTTCCTGCTCGGCAATCTTTTCTGGCCCACGGGATGGCAGATCTCTCTCTCTAAGCCCGCGCAAGCCAGTCGGAGACACGCTGATCGGCCGCTGCAATCTTCAGGGACTTGTTTTCTCTTGTGATTTGCTATTTACGATCGGTTGCCAATGTAGCACACGCCCCGTGGTGTTTTTACCTTGTGAGACAGAAGAAAAGAAGTGAAAAAAAGAAGCGGTTGGCGAAAACTCTCTGGCCGTACGTTGCATAAAGTCGGTTCACATAGATATGCAAGTCCTCAACAAAAGTCATCACTGCCGGGTTCCGAGACGCACTGCAGCGCAGCGCCTCGCATCGGCAGATACGGACGTCCAGGCCACAATCCTTACACGCAGGCAGGTACCGTGATCTGAGAGGTAGCAGATCCCCCCGGAGCTTATTAAGCGCTGTCCTCCTACTTGTACTGATTCACCTGGATAATTCGGCACGCCGTGCACACACACACACACACACACACAACCACACCAAGAGAACATTCAAGACTTTCAGACTAGCCGCACCCCCTCTTAACCATGCACCCGTCTAAGAACGGTAGCTACTTCATTCCCATGGGACCCTGAACCGCAGGTCGCAATCCAGGAAGAGACGGTCTGCTGTGGCAAGCCGAAGCCGCGGATTGCCTTTGCTCCAACCGTCATTGCCCCGTCATTGGGTCCTGTGCTCCATCAACCACGCATCCCAGCAGCCCGTTCAAGCCACGAATTGTGAAACTCAATCACACCGCGTGTTCTTGACGCCCACCGCCATATGTGTGTCGACCTTCCTTGTCAAGCTTGTTAAGGGAAGAACTTGGAAAACAGCACCCCATGTCCGCGACCCCGCAAAGTCGCCATCCCTAGATGGGCCATGATCGCATGCAGCTTGGCGTCTCATTTACTTCCCCTCCTTGTCACGACCCAAATGTGGACAGAAGTAAATAATAGTTCCTCTTCCAAGAGCGATAGGCAGAAAGCTGAGTAGGGCAATCAGCTAGTCGCATTCCGCCAGGCAAACAAGAAGAGAGAGAGAGAGAGAGAGATATGGTGCAGCGGATCAATCCCGCTTATCCTTTCCGTTTTCTGCTATGTTGGATGGGCGGGCGAGGAATAGACCGCGACTGGCCGGGCCTGACCTTATCGAACTTCGTATTGAGATATGATCATTCCTCCCAGGCCTTGCGGCTGAGACAACATGTCACGCAAACGTCCATTACTAGGGCGCCGCCAAGCCACGCGAAGCGCTGGTCTTCGTATGACCACTGACCACTGACGAGGAGAAACACCAGACTGCAGAGGCAGGTACTGCTCCCCGGAGGGCTGCTCGCTCTCCGCCGGCTTGATGCAAGGAGTGGGATGCTCTTCTCCAGTCAAGCAAGATACCGTTCTTTGGCATTGGCCGGCAGGAATGCACCGACAACACCGAACCGGACTACTTCAAGCTCATGGTCGCTAAAAGAGCACATTGAGAGAAAGGAGGAGAGGGCCCGACGCCGATCGCGATGATCTCTGACCGCAGAGAGCAAGTTGCGCCGGGCTCGTGCAGCTGGCAAGATCGGGGCCCCTTGTCCACGCTCCCGCTTTTTTTCTTGGTTCATGGATCAACAACACAGCTTGTGCACTGCAAATTCATTCTTCCTTCTGCGGTTCCGGCGCGACGGGACGGGGGACAGGTCTGCAAGGACGGAGCAAAGCAAATGCCAGAGAACGGGTGCTAGTACGTCAGCATGGGATGACGAAACCCTTGAACCCTTCTTTTTTGCCTTTTCCAAGGGTCCCTCCGCGATCGAGGAAAGCAGACCCCTGTGGACACCCTGGATCGACGCTTGCGATCGATTTGTTGTCGAACCTATCTACCACTCGGAGATCGTATTACACGTGGCTTTCCGTCGATGATAAGACTTTGCTCTCAGATGTGAAAGAACCTGGCGAAGGGAGGACAGAGGCTGTGGCGGAGAGAGCAGCGGTTGCACAGCAGCGAGCATTTGTGCGCATCGCGGATTTGGCAGATGGGCCACCCGGAGGAAACCTCCGTGGCCAGATCGCTGATTGGCTGTCCTCGAGCCAGGATCACGGATCCGGTCCTGCCACTAACATCGTAGCGACGGCCCGCATTTGAAACTGGGTTTGGTGGGCTTTGCATTTCTTTGAATTGCCCAAACCATCCAAGCAATCATGTTGTTGTTCCCCACTGTAGTAACGTTGTGGCTCTTGTCAAGCCAGAAGAGGAGCCTGACGTCATTCAAATTGCTGTTGCAAAAACTGCGGATCCAGTCCGTCCCGCATGAGATTGACACCCGCGCCGACATTTTGCTGCCAGCCTGGCATTCAATGCGAGCAAAAGGGCAATGATTCACCACTGGCCCAACTGCCGGCACGCACTTGTACGTACGTACGTGCTGTCTGCCCCACGGTATTGGGAAACACAGTTTCAGTTTCAAGTGGGCTGCAGGGCTGTCTCCTGCCTACAAGAGACAGATTGGCATCTCCAACGCTGACAAACAGCATCCTTTGGAGTGGGAAGGGGAAGGGAGCACCCGTGGCAACCAAACCGCTCAGGGTTTGGCTTCGGCGAATGATCCAGAAGATCGAACCTTGTAGCGACAGGGTGCATTTTGAGCTCTGTAATCTCGCATGTGAACCTGTGTACCTCGCACAGTCGATTCTGTCGCAGAAGGCTTGGGCCTGTCAGAACCTTGGAGTGCTTCACACCCACTGTCAGACTTGGGTTGCAAATGATGAACCAGTCGTTCGGAAGTCTCGCATGGCATTCTATTGTGTCGTGCTCGTCGGGGTGTCTGACGATGTCCCATGGCGTCACTCGCGAGCACAGAAACACTCTCCAGATGATCTCGCCGCGATCAAATTTCAAGAAGAACAAACAAATCCAAGTAATTAATGCAGTCCGATGACTAAAAGCAAAGGACGTGGGTATAACCATATAGCACGAAGATGCGCAACAACCAAGCCCAAGCCGCTTCCTACAACACCCTTGACGCCTGGAACCTCGTAGTTCACTCGTGCCTCCAACACTTATTCGCTAGCCTGTCACGATCGCCTCTCCTAGCCCAAGGCAACTCCATTCCCCTCTCTCGCTGTCCCCCGCACCGCTCTCGCCGTCGCACACGGCCCCCGCTTCACAGGACCCCGAGCTCCTAGACCCGAGCGCGGCCCGTGAACCGCGACACGCGCTCCCTGTGGCGGAACCAGTACACAAAGTGGCCGAGGGCGGTGAACAGCCACAGCAGCGCGTTGACGAGGTCGACCCAGACGGCGTTCTTCATGCGCTGGATGTCGCCGTTGCCCTCGGGGTCCTCGTGGATGAAGAGGCTGGCGAAGACGCCGAAGAGCGCGATCCACAGGATGAAGAGCACGACGTTCCAGACCCAGACGGCGGCGAAGCGCAGGAAGAAGGGCACCATGAGCAGCAGGGCCGTCAGCGCCGAGAGGGCGCCGACGACCTCGGCGTAGACCCAGCGCGAGTCGGAGCGCACGCCGGCCTTGGAGGCGCGCGAGAGGTCGACGCCGTAGAGGCCGCAGACGGTGATGGCCAGCACGAACTGGAAGAAGTGCAGCGTCGCGAAGGCGAGGTACGAGGCCGCCATGCCGAAGACGCCCATCTTGACTTTGGGGTGGGGGGGCGGTTGTGCGACACCGGTGAACAGCTGCTCGAACGGTTTGTGGTAGTTGGGGACGTGGGCCCGTGTAGGACGGACGGTGCGACGAGGGTTTTGTTTCGCGATCGCTACAGCAGGTTCTCGACTTTTGCTGGCTTTCGATTAGGTACTCTGCGGTGGGCTGTTAATTTATCAGACAGGTTTGCAAAGGAAGGATGGCCGTCGTGATGCGAAAAGTGGCAAACTCACAAAGAAGAAGCAACAGCACAGGGATCCAGGAACAGGGAAGAAAAAAAAAAGTCTAAATGACGTCTCTGGGCAGTCCACTCTTTATGTGCCGGATGGCTAAATTAGCCTTTTGGCATGGGGTGGAATGATTTGGTGATCCCTATTGAGGTTTCAGCTCGACGGGACGCGTCTCGGGCGCTGCTTGACCGTCGCAAGACTTGCTTGCTTGGATTGACTCGGGCGTCAACGTGCGTGCCACAAGATGCCAGAAAGTCGTAGTCTCAGTCGCAGACTTGGGGAGAGAAAATAGCTGGAGTAGACATGGCTTTATTAAAATATAGACAGGCTACCCTGGCCGGTTCTATTGGCCATTTCCAGGATTGCAGATGAAACCATCGCCATTGCGGGCAGTCGACGCAAGAAGTGCCAGATGACCGATGACCTCACTGGCTGGCTGGCTGGCGCTGCTGCTTCCTTGGCAGGACGGTTCATGTCGAACTCCAGTTAGCTCCTCCAGCCAGCTGGATTGGCAGGGGCCAGTTGGGTCAACGGCTCGGGCTTGGAGCTTCTGAACAGGTCAGCAGGTGGCCAAAGCACACCCTGAGCGAGATAGCGCTAGGGGTGGTGCCATTGGCCCAAGCTCGAAGCTTAGGGCAAATCAAACCACCGGGGCAGCCAAAACAGCCCCCAAACCAGCAGCGATCGCGGGAGCTCCCTTCACACGTCAGCATCATCCAACAACAACAATGCGGCAATCGGTTCGTCGCCAATGTCAGAGCTCGCTCCTTATCTGGCTTCACTGGCGCACGGGTTCGTCTGTTCAATTGACGAATCCCAATGACCAAGCCTTTGCTGTGTGCAGCCTACCTAGGTACTCAACACGTGTTCTGATGACGACATCCCAAAGCAGGTTCGTCGCGGAGTGCTGTCAGCCTCTCCTTTCTCTCCTTTCTCCGTGTGTCATTAATTCTTTCTTTCTTTCTTCTTTCTCCTTTTCCAAACTGAGAATATACATTCGGCTGAATCCCCTGCATCTCACGCTTGGTCTCTGTGATCTTCTCGCTGTCGACTGAGCTTTTATGCCTGACGCCTTTGATATGCCGTCCAACACAACAGACGTTAGCACGCCGTTCGGGCTTTCCGATTGGAGACGCGATGCTCGATAACGACGTTCCTGCCAACATGGCGTTGGTCTCGAGCTAGCGCCCGAGACACACGATGGCTTCCCGCGCTATGTCTCTTTCGCTCGCGTCCTCGACTTCAATCTCGCATTCTGCCGTGTACACGCGCAGATGTGCACAAATTGCCCGCAATCTTACACGCCCGACTGCAGTGCTCGCCATCAGGTGAGGCCCAACCTTGGATCTAGACCGTCGGTGAACCGGCCGGCGGCTGAGGGGTTTTACCCCTCACCTGGGTCTTGGGAAACATCGTCGATGTTGCATTGACTGCTCAACCATGGCTTCAACGTATCTATCGTTCCTTTTGCCCGGAATCAAACAGCAGGAGGCCGCTCATTCTGTCGCCATGGGGTTTCTCGTCCTAGGGCAGGCACCTGGCGTAGTGGCGTACGGGCGCAAATGTCTTGTCCAGCCCTGCACAAGGGCTGGCTTGGCATCATTTTGAGCCGCATTTTCATTTCGAGCCACATATTATCGGGCAACGATGGAAGCACCTGGAACGCAGGTCAGAGTTGTCCTCCCCTACTTCACCACCTTTGTACCTTCTTGAGGATGTCGTCATTGGGTCGTGACTTATCTTGACGCCGTGTCTGGGACACTCGAGAGCCTTGGCTGCAAGAGGCTCTTTGCTCAATCGATGCCCAACAAGTCCGGCAGAGCCGCGAAGCGAGGGTATAAGGAGGCCACTCCTTCCTGATTCCGGGAGATGCACACCCTAGAACAGATGCACTAGGGTCATTGACTCGTTGACAATGGTTCGCTAGGGCCGCCTCACCCTGGATGTTGCCATCGAGCCCATCTACTGTGCCCTTCCTCGAGATGCTGTTGCCCTATACCGGGAGGCCTGTCATTCGCTCTGCGTGCGAGATTTCCCTTTTCTCTCTCTTTTCCCTTTCTTGATTGGCGCCGCTAGACGAGTGTCTGTGCTTGTATTAGAGACGGTTCCATCGAGACTGCTTGGCTGGTCTGGGGAGTTCGTGCACGAACCTCGGCACCCTGAACATGGGCGAAGCATGGCCCGGGCTGGGATCGGGCGCAGTGCGTCTACCATGGCGACAAATATCACTGTTTCAACTGCCCAGGAGCAAACGACATCGTACATCGATGACTGAGGACGCCCTTCAGCAGGGCACTCTCGAGCCAGGGGGGGATTGACAAGTGGCACACACGCCAAAAGGAGAATCGTCGAGGTCGATTTACGCACTAAAGGAGCGATTTATTACCAAGAGAACCATTGGTCAGATCGAGCACGCCCAAGCGACGTTACAATGTGGTTCTTTGAGCGTGCTACTCAAGTGCTGCACAGTCCCGGCAGTGGTGCGCCGTGTTCAGCCTTATTGGTCCGGTTTTCGAATTTCGACTACTTGTTTTCGCACGAATTTCCTTGCGTTTACTTGCAAATAATTCAACTCGGATTTCGTGCCACAAAGAGTGTTATTTTTCGGTGGGACTTTTCGGTCTGGTACTTTGGCTCCAGGCCACAGCGGGATTCATCAGAAGTCTTGACCCGCGGACTTGCCAATGACAGTTGACAGCACAGCCAGGCCAGTTTGCCCTGTTCTACTTGACGAATTACCAGTCCCACTCCCGAGATGGCGTGCGGCTACCCGCACCAGCTACGGCCTCGTTGGTCTGATTGATATGGCGAGATTGCGGATGCTCACGAATGCCCGTGGCGCATTCAATAGACCACCGGCGAAGCCCTCCAAGCCCCGTCAAGGTGTTCCACGCGCTGCCCTTGAGGCATGTGCGATTGATCAGCCGATGTCAATATCCAAGCTTTGTGCTAGGTGCTGTGGGCCGTTCTATGCCCTGTTGATGTCGCCTACCGAGAGAACAACTTCAAGTCCGCCTGGAAGTGGTTCCTTAAGCCACGGACGCGTTGCTCTGAGTGGTGTCCGTGCAAAGTTTGATGGCTTCGAGGTCCCACGGGGGGTGGCGCATTCGGTCAAATGGTTCTTTAGAAGCTGCCGACGTCCAGTCAGAGGGCGAAGCTGGCTCTTGCCAGTGTTTGCTGCAACGAAGACGCAACATCAGGCGTTCTGCGAGTCTGTCTTGGAAGCTTGGAAGACGCAGGCGGGTCCGATGCGTGAAACTGGTCTGAAAACGAACAGCTGGGTTGGCAGGACGAGTATATCTTAATTATCATTCCCCCCCATCTCCCAACGTGTGGGATCAAAGGAGAGTGTCTGACTGCAGCTTAACCCACGCTCTTTCTCAAGCATACCTCGATCGTCACTACCTTGAAGTTTGCTACCCTGTTTGAAGCAGTGTAGTCTGTCATCTCAACGCCATGGCTCCGCACCAGTCTTCGTCGTCTTCGCACAAAAAGAAGAGCAAGCGCAGCTCCGGCGGTGGAAGCGGAAGCGGCCACGGAAACGGCTCTTCTCACGGACATACAGCACCACCGTCGACCCCGAGCCGCAAACAGCAGCGCATGGCTACTTGGACGTGCTGCCAGTGCGGCAACTTCAACTATGCCACTTATGATGTCAAGTGTAGCAATGTGGACTGCCTTCATCGCCCTTGCGGACAGTGCGAGCAGAGAAAGGAAAAACTTGATCTCTCTGGTGTGAGTAGAGCTTACTTTCCATTGCACAGACTGCAAAGAAGGCTCGAGTCCTTTGCGAGCAAGCCCCGTTCTCTGATACATTCTAAGTCACAGGACCAATACCTCACCAACGGGTATTGATGCGCATGATCCCGAAAATCTACTCTTTGAGGGGATGCTGGTCGACACCACGGCCTGACACTCAACTTTCATGATGGAGGCTTTGGTGTCCTTTCTGGCGTTCAACTTCTACGCACATTTTGACGTTTATGAGGCTTTTCTTGTCATCGGCGCGACGGTGGAATCGGTCTGGACCGAAGGGTGTTGCTAAAATTGGGTCACGTTTTTTTCTCTCTTCGCACCTCTGTACATATGCACATCTTTCTCTCTTTCCTTCCTCCCCCCGTTTCTCCGTTGTGGCACCTGGCTTTTGTCCCCCCGTGGTTTCTTTTCCTTTGTCGGTCTTAGATCAGGAGTCTCCATCTCACGATGCATCCCCGCGGGACATCCCCCTAGTTTCAGTTTCATGTTCTCAGGAATAGATAACGGCGCTTTTCTTGCACATTTGTACCTTTTGCTTTGTTTATGACTCTCGGTGCACATGCTATTTTGATCGTGAGCATCTTTTACCTTGCAAGAGTGATCTGGCCACAAGTGGCTGAGTCCGCTTTACTGGCGATATCGACAGGACCGGTCTCGTCGAATGCGCGGAGGGGAATCCAGAAAACTGACAAGCCTTCCAGGCTCGCACGTGAGGGCAGCGGCAATGCACACATCGACGCATGTCTCACAGCCACGGGTCGGGGATAGCTTGAGGCGTTCAAGGGAGGGTAAGGGGGGGTCCGCAGCTGGGGCTACACCAAAGCCGCCTCCCGGGGAGTTATCCTATCTACTTGCATAGCCCAGGCCCCGCCGTTCACTGGGCTGATAGAGATCAGATGTCTCACTCACGACCACTACGCGCAAAGGGGATACACGACCGGCGTCAATCATGCTTTGAGGAAGGGCAGATTCCGCACGTGGCTGGCGCGCGCACAGCAACAGGTAGGGGGGCAATATGAGCTAAGGGCTCGGCAGTTAGGATTGGGAGGGAGGGGGGAGGAGGGGAATGGGAAAGGGGAACGGGGATTGGACGACAGGAGATGGAGAGACAGGAGGAGTATTGAAGAATAGGGAAAGGTACCGAGGGGTTCTTGGCTTCCACATACATACGTACATACATACCTGGGCGCGCCCGTGACTGGAGCGTGACCATGGCCTGGTCGAGCAGGCGAGCAGGCGAGCAGCGCAGCCACCCTGCCTGCGGCAGACGTGAAGAGGAAAAAGAGGAGCAGAGGCGGACTCGGGAGGCGGTGATTGGAGGGGAGGGGGATGGGTGAACTTTTGTTGAGAGAGGTAGGTCGCATGTGGCCTGAGAGAGGAGAAAGGAAGAGAGGGGGGAGGAGGCCGCTCCTGAGGCTCCTTTATAGACGAGTGAGGCATCAACTTGGGGAGCCAGGAGCAGAGCGGCACCCGAGCGGAGCTGGCCTCGGGGCAAGAAGGGCAGAGAAAGACCAGGCGAGGCGAGGCAAGGCGAGGCCCTCGGAAGGCAAGGCAAAAGAAGAGCACTCAGCCCATGGCTGTGCCCGTTCCTGACGGGTGGACGAGACGAGACGGAACAGAGAGAGAGAAGCGCTAGCCAGACTGGTGAGGGTGGATCGAAGGGTCTCGTATCCGGGCACGGGCAGGTCTGGCAGGACGAGATGGCGGTCTACAAGGCTTCTTTGTAGGCTAGCCACTGGGTGGTGGAGAGGAGTAAGAGAGAGAGAGAGGACGGGAAAGGTGGCAGTGGAGCAGGGGTGGGAAGAAAGGTGCAGACAGCAGAATGGGCGAGAGAGAGAGGAAGCCTCGAAGACAACCTCAGTGACACCATGGCGTCGCCGTTGACACTGACAAGCCTTGCTGGGGTGGCTTCTAGATCAGAAAATGGAAGTCCGGGGAGGAGTGAGAGGCGGGAGAGGCTAGGGGACGTGTGTGGGCTTCTTAAGAGGCATACCGTCGGGTTGCCAGACAGGTTGTTGTTCCAGATAGTGAGGCACGCGGTGGGCAAACTTGTTGGGGGGTAGAGCGAGAGGCAGAGCAGAGATGGAAGGGCACTCTGGAGCAGAAGCAAGCAGCCGAGACAAACCAGGCGCAATGCATGCAATAGACCGAAAGGCAACCGTCAGCCTGGTTGCCTGAGACGCTAGCTCTGCGAGGGAGAAAAAAAGAGGCGACGAGAGTCTACCCCCCATGCATGGCTACTTTTCCAAACGAGCTGCAGCAGTCTATTGATGCAGAGCAGAGCTGGCGGTAGAAAGAAGGACGGTGAGCAATGCAACGTGGGGATTGGCGTCTACCAAAGGCTACACCCCCCGAGTGCGGCTCAAACATGGGATTGTCCAATCATTGGGGCAGGACTCCCTCCCAGGGCGGCAGTGCTGGGTGCTTGGGGGTCGTTCGTTCTCTCTTCGCCTTTGTGCATGTTCAGACGGAGCACATCAATCTCGTGCGACTCGGCGACGGCGAATACCTCTGCCAGACAGGGATCCCTGCGATGTCGCGCAGAGAGCTCAAGGCATGTGCCTTGAGCGATCGAGTAAATCGATTGTGCGTTTTTTTTTTAACCTGGAATTTGGGGGATTCCTTTGGGCGGGCATGCCTCGGATTCGATTGCGTCTGGGTTGGGCATCCATCCGATCCCGATGCGTGCTGTGCTGTCAGGTCTTGGAACTGACCGGTGCCCAAAGCTGGGGGGAGTGGTGGATCGATCGGTGGCAGCAGTTCGAGGCCCAAATCTGCGCCCTGCCAGTTGCTGCTTGGGATCGCGCGCCGTCGATAGCTAAGAAGAGGCCAAGAGAAAATCGAGACTTATTGAAGCGCAGCTATGGTTCATCCGGACTTGAGAGTCGCAGCCCGACGACGATTTGACAGCCCGCTCTGGGGCCGATCGCCTGGAGGGGGCGGGCGGCTGGCGGCGGGCGGCGGGCGGCTGGTGCCCCACACTGGCAGCCGAAAGAGTCTCGAATTCGATTTCACTTGCGATCTCACGCCCCCAAAACGAAACCATAGAAAAGGGCCGAAATGGAGAGAAGACACCGAGACAGCGAAAGAGTAGCTGGTGAAAATGGAAATACCAGAGAGAGAGAGAGACTTGTCCCAAAAGCCTGCGATGCCATGCCCCCCGGACGAGGTTATGAGTCTTGATGGCCGCATTGGACAACGAAGAGAGAGAGAGAGAGAGAGCTGGACGGGCTTGCGGCTAGCATTCTGCTCATCTGACGCATCCGGGGGCATCAGGGCCTCCCAGAATCACAAGGCTCCTCGGGTGTGGCCTGGCGACGACGCGGGTGACGGGGGCTCGCGCCGGGAATTCATCGTACGGAGTCCACCCTTCTTCAGTGGCCGAGAGGCACTCCATTTTCATTTGTCAGGGCAAGCCGCAGCGTATTACTTGTATATGCCTACCTACCTAGGCAGGTAGGTATATACATGACAGCGGTGACCGTACGGACGGCCATGTCTCTTCACCCGAATCTACTCGGGCAGCCAACCCTGTAACATTGAACCCGCCCGGCCTTCAGTCGGCAAAGGATGACCCCGAGGATCACACACAGCACCACTGTCCAAAGACTCGAGACGAGATCGCGCAGCCTCCTCTGCTGGATGTAGTTACACCGACGATTCGTCGTCAACTCCCCGACATCTCCCCGCTGTGGGTTTCGCCCGCTGTCACTGGCAAGGGATGCCGGATTACAGAATTAAACATTAAACATTAGACATTATTATGCTGGTGTTCTGACTAGTTCGTACTGCTCCGGTAAGTGGAGGATACGATCGCATGCTGCTGGGGGCCGTCCAAGCCATCAAGCTCGGCGCCCTTGGACATGCCTGAAGAATGACAAAAAAGATAGATAGAATACAGGACCGCTCCGTGTCAAGGCCTCACTCAGACCTCAGTCCGCTCCCTCCATCCCTGCCTGCCTGCCCAAAAAAGGAAAAGGAAAATGAAAAGGAAAAGAATACAAGAGGGAAAGCCCCAGCGCATCTGCTCCTAGTCAGCCACATCCTCCTGACGGCGCTTGTTCTTCTGGAAGACCTTTTTTCTTCTGGAAGAACTGTTTCTTCTGGCGGAGCTTATTCTTCTAGCCGAGCTCTTTCATCTGACGTACCTCCTGACGCAACTGCTCGTTCTGGTCCTGGTTAGCCTCGTTCTTCTGACACTCCTGCTTCTCGCATGCCTGCTCGTCCTTCTAAAGCAAGTGCTCCTCCTTCTGACGCAGCTTCTCCTCATGCTGGCGGATATGCTCTTCCTTCTGACGCACCTCTTCATCTTCCTGACGGATATGCTCCTCATTCTGACGCAGCTTCTCCTCGTGCTGGCGGATATGCTCCTCCTTCTGACGCAACTTCTCCTCGTGCTGGCGGATATGCTCCTCCTTCTGACGTACCTCTTCACGCAGGCGCTCTAACTCCTGACGCTTCTCCTCGCGCTCTCGAGCTTCCTGCTCCCGCCACTCTCGGCAAACCTTCTCTTGCTGTTCGAAAAACCGCTGCTTGACCGACTCGGGCGTGCGGTCGCAAGAAAGAACGACAGCGGCGCCCATGGTGACGAATAGGCTCTCCTGGAGAGTGAAATCGGTGTCGAAGCCGAAGGCCACCTCCCTGGGGCGTCGAAACACGTCCTCGAATCTAAGCTGCACTGGCGCACCCTCGACGTGCCATGCGGCACGATCCTCCAGCACACTCGTCTCGGTGAGGGGCTGGGTCAACTGGACGGTGACAGTGTGGGTCGCTTCGTCGTGTCCTCGGCGCCAGAAGTCGACCTGGACGGTGCGGTGTTTGTTGCGGCGTTCTTTGATCGTGATGACGATCTGAACTGACTCGGTATTCTTGAACCACTAGTCCTTATCCCGAATCAGGGCCGGCATAGATTCAGAGTTGCCACACTCAATGGTGAGACTCGGAACGAATGTTAAGCAGGGGCACAGACACTCGTCGGCTTCCTTGGCGGAGGCACCATCTGTTGCCTTGACTGTTGCGTCGCCAAGCCACATAAAGTCGCTAAGGAGGAGACCGTCACGGTGACCGTCATGGTGACCGTCACGGAGCATCTTTCCGGCCTGGCGTCGCAGCTCCATGACCAAGGGCTCAACGGCCGCGTTGTGCTTGTCTGCCGGCATCTTGAAGGAGAGCAGTCCGCCCAGCTCCGAGACCGTGTACGTCTTGCGGAGGTGATCTCTCTCGGTGAGCTTGTCGAACTTTTTGTACTTGGCAAGCGTGACGTTGTAAAACGCGAGCCGGCCGTAGAAGTTGGCGGGCTTGAAGTTTTTCACGATGTCGAGGATGGTCTGGGCGACGTCGCTGCTGGGAGCTCGCAGCATGAACAGGTCTTTGTACTCGCTCTCAGAACCTGCGGAGCGGGGGCACGCGTCGCCGTCAGCGGTGTTCGCGTTCTGTTTTTTTTGCGGAGGGGAGGATGGGTACGTTACCTTGGGGCAGCTCGGGCGGGATCGACAAGGACTCGATGGTCGAGCGCAACTCGGGAGGCCAGTCGAGGAGAGTGACCTTGAGGCGAGGGGTTTTTGAGGCGTTAGTCAAAACAAAATCTTGTTCAGATTATTCTCACTTTGTTCTGGCTCGACTCTCTCGGCTTACCTGGCCAAGGGATGGGCTCGGGTCCTCATCGAGGCCAACCATTGTGTTGGAAGGAGGCATGCTAGCGATGCTAGGGCGTGCGATATGTTGGGGCGTCGGAAATGAGAGGCCAGTGCGCACACGAGGACGTGAGGACGTGAGGACGTGAGGACGTGAGGACGTGAGGACGTGAGGACGTGAGGACGTGAGGACGTGAGGACGTGAGGACGTGAGATGCGCAGACGGGTTGGAAGTTGTGAGTTTTGTGATGCAGTATCTGCCCGTGGGGTGGGACAAGGACGAAGAGACAAGAATGACCAGGCCAGATCAAGTGCCTTATATGAGAGAAATGTATGAGGTGGCTTGCTACGACTGTCGCTGCGAGGCAATTGTCTTGTCTGCACGCTGAACCTGGGAGGAAAGAGGGGGGGCGAGTGTAGGAGGGAGGCTTTTATAGAGGCACGCTTGGCGCTCGAGCCCGCGCGCGCGCGGCTAAGATTCGGGAGAACTTCGGGTGCAAGGCACCACGCGACAGGAAAAAGGTTGCCGAGGGCGTCGGGAGAAGGTCGGGAGAAGGTCGGGATAACTCAGAAGTTGGAGTCGTGGATACCTGAGGGTGCGACCTACCCCAGGCAGGGAGGTGCTCAACTCCCTGCCCCTGAAGTCTGGTGCATATCTAGCCCTGTGCACATAGAAATGGAACAGATCGGCCATTTGGATACATTGTAGGAGGTTCTCTGCTTCCTGACTGGCTATATATCTGCATGTATATACGTTGGCGGTCCTATTGCTCCTCAATGAGTATGGTCTTTTCTCGTCTCTTGATAGATTCTACCTAGGTGCATTGTAGGATCACGCAGCCGTTCTTAGGCCGAATGCCGATCAATGCCACAGAGGGTCGGGCGAAACATGAACACATGCTTGTCACGCGAATGTTGTGAATGGCCATCTAACTAGAAGAGTCGGATGTTCCAAGGTGGCCAGGCTGTAAGCTGAAAAACGACGAGGAATTTGTGTGATGAGATGATGGATTGCCACGGCTCCAGAGCCATGGCTGCTTTCGCTCATCGGCTGGCCTGCCTGCACCGGGGAGACTCTCCAAAAAGTCCGGAGGGGATGCAAATTGGCTGTGACACAAGACCTCCAGGTGGCTCAAAGCCTGAGTCAATGCATGGTCCAACTGTCCTGGCACAAACTTCAGTCAGCCTCACACCTCCATCCAATCCACCCACCCCTGCCTCATCCGTCTTCCATCCTCCTCAAAGCGAACCAGACTGGGAGACCCATCCTCCATCTGCTGTGATCCATCCTCCTCCTCATCAGTGACCACCGTCCTGGTCGGTGACTTCTCCCAGATGCGCTGGCCGGCCCAGCTCATCGGGGGCGTACATGAGCTGACCGCTCGCGGCGGCGTTTGCACACTCCGTCATCAAGCCTCTTGCCACCGCATCGCCAGTGCAGAGTGACAGCCGCCACCTGGGTGTTGACAAAGGCTTGGGGTTTCTTGGTAGAAATCGACCACTTCTCATGTTTTCGTGCCCAAGACTCAGAGCTGACAACACATGCATTGTCCCTCACAGACCCAAGGACGAGAAGGGTCAAGACAAGAGAACCCAAGGCGCAGGTTCGCCACGAAGCCGCGACCCCAAGACGCGATAGACTAGATAAACGAAACAAATCCCCACCGACCTGTCCACGACTGCTGCCGTAGCTCCCAGAGCCATACACCCGACCGCTGCTCCTGTTGGAATAAGGCCCTCTACAGGATGACGTTGTGACGAGGCTCCAACAAGACAAGATGCTATGGGTGGCCAACGCTTGCGGTGCTCCCAGAGACTGAATGGCTTCAAGAATATCCAGAAAAACACAGTGTCGGAGTGGTTCTGGCCCCTTGACAGTCGCTGCTATTCAGACCACGCAATACTGGTGTCTGTACCGACGCAGAGCCCATTACCACACTGCTGGAGGTAGCCATTTGACGGCGTTGAAGCCACGCTCTCTGCCCCAGGGCACATGAAACCAGCTCCTCCTACTTGTCGACAAGGCCCTTGCTCCCCAGCGCGAGCCTACCCTCCACGCCTCCCTTCCTATTTCTCCCTGCTACAATATACCGAGACCCCGAGTCGCAACCCTCCATTGTGGCCAACTACACCGCCATCTCCGCGGCGCAGGCCCAAGGCAACCGCTCCGCTGACAACCCTGCTCGGCTACGAATGGCTTCTTACGCAGAGAATGCCTGGTATCGAGCGAGAGTGCGGCGGAGGAGAGTGTGGATGGCCAGCGATATCGCACCCGATAATGATGCCGCCGCTAGCCTCGCCACATATTGCTTGGGCCCATGTATGCTTCGCCCGCCCAGTCGGTCTGCTTTCCCTTCGATGCTTGGCCTGTAGCTTGCCCCGAGGGTAGCCAGACCAAGGACAGAAAGGGGGTCTCCGTATCTTACCTCCCAGTCTACCTAGGTACGATGTGCGTTTTCACATGCCGCTGTGCAGTAGACGTACTCTTTCTGTGTGAGTGAGTCGGGGCGCGTGGCCCGGCCCCACTGATCGGGCTTCGGCCGATTGATTAGATTGCCGGGCCGTTCCCAGAACAACGTCTGGTGCCAGACTAGAGAGAGCTAGTTCACGTAACCTTTACTCCCCGTTCAGGCCGTGTCATGAGCCGCATTTGTCTCCACTTCCCGCACTTCATCTGCTCAGCTTCACAATAGACCAACGAACATCCAGGCCGCGAGCGACAGCCACAAACCCTTCGGGTCCAGCCCCCAGCCAGCGCATATTGATGTGTTACATATGGCAGTCAAATGCAAATCATCCTGGTCGAGAATCGACCCCCGGGAGAGCCGTCTCGGTCCCCCCTCGTCGGTGGCACGACGCGCTTTGCGGTGCGATTCGCTGGGATCGACTCTCAGCTTGAGGCAGGTCAGGATGCAGCGGGCAAACGTGAAACAGACCGCCCTCCAGCACCTTCGCTTTCTTAGCCGTAGTCTCGTCAAATCCTGAATGTCGTCCTTCTGGTAACCATTTAGACAGACTACTGATAGGCGGACACCTCATTTAAGAGCGCATCATGGAGGAGATCCGCGACGGAGCCGGAAAATCGCCTGCGGACCACTTTTCAAAAGTGCAATTCTAGCTAGGTAAAAGAAGACAGTGCTCATGCGCGACCGGCGCTCTTCACGACGTATGACAAGTCCACCGTGTTCCATGGTTGTACGATCTGGGAGGCCCGCCCGAGCAAACCCGGCGGCGACGATGTTCCCTCAAGCCAATCCGGGTCGGCCGTGACGGTATCCCAATTTGGGGAAGCCCGGTGACAGTTTCCCGAGCGTCGAGGCAAGAGGGTCCTGAGCATTGGCACTGGGCGCGGTGACACCCGTCTAGCTTGGCCAGACGCGGAGGACTATCATCACTGCGCTTACCAAGCTGGCTAGGTCGTCCTAGAAGGCTGTCTGTGGTGAGGCTTGAGAGCGGATTTGGTCAGAGCCGTCAGTATTTCACATTCAATGTCGACCAGGGTCTGCAAGGTGTCATACTAACCGGCAGGAACAGTACGAGCACCGTCTCGGCACACACCCAGAACTATCGAAACAACAATACCTACTCAACACTGGAATTTGTGGACAATTTGAATGACTCAATCCACGGTGGCGATGCGCAAACTTCACACACCCTGTACTCAGCACTACTGGCTCGTGGAGCAAAGCTGCAGTTGTCCTAGGGGTGCCAGACACGACAGAGACAACTAAACTTGCTATATAATTCATGATCTTGCTCCTCATCTCATCGCAGGTTCGTGATATCACATACCATTCCGAAGGAACCGAAACTTCGTCGGACGAAAGAGCGCTTGTTGGCTTGGGCGGCGTCGGCATAACTCAAGTAGCCCAGCAGCGCGCATACTGGGTTAAGGAGAACCACCCCGATCAATCCATCTTTTGACTCCCAGCGCTGAGCGCCGCCACCTTGGAGATGGCGTACCTCGACCGAGGGAGGGAGCTCCTGGTCCAGAAGCCCAGCAAGGATGAAGATCCCGAGGAGTCCGGGCGGCGGTTCCTCAGCTTCAAGGCCAGATACCGGATCGTGGCGCTGCATAGCGGACGACGGGAATGACGACGATTTCCCTAGGAGAAATCAAACAATGAACCCGTTTTTATTCTTTTTGCTTTTTTTTAAACAAAAAAACACTTTCCTCTTGTGGTTATGATACCTCAGAGTACATTTTTTTTATGGACATACTCAGGGGTAAAAGGGGAGAGACCAAAAAAAAAAAACACCACCACCGTTTGAACTTGAGAATGCATCATCGAGACTTGAATATAGTTCTTGGTATCCGTCACGATACAGCAGACTTTCTTCGTGATCACATCTAGTGATATGCGAAAATGATGGGCAGAATCGACAGTATTGTATTCCCGTCTTCGCTCTTCGCGATCTCTTCGCGTATTTCATCTCTCCTTAGCCAGGCAGCTCGTTCAAAAAATGCTTATCGCGCCGCTCAAGAGCTGGTTCGCGACGGATGCCAGGTCACGATACTGGCTTGAGAACTTGGCAGACTCTCTCTTTTTTTCTTGTAGCAGATCGGTCAGTCTGTGCTAAAAGAAAAAGGTAACATGTCAAGGCTGGCGCATTGCTTCTTCCAAAATCACGGCATGTATGTATCCTGAACTGTAGAGTACTGCCGTATGTAGCGACCTACAAATGACGATACGACCCGGACATCACGGTCGGTGTGAAATCAATTCTCATGGACACCCATTATGTCTCTTAAGACAGCGGCTAAGAGACTTTGTCAACCAACATCGTTGTAGTCCGTCTTTCTTTTCTTCTCCTTTCTATGTCAACTCAACAGCCCAGATCTGGATCAAATTGTTCGACAAGTCGCTCATGTTCGGAGGACCAGTCTCTAACATGTAGACCATTATGTCTCATTTCGAGAACCGAACATGGACAAACTGCTAGCCGATGCGAGCCAGACTTTCCCACATCGGCTAAACAAGTCCCTCCACTCGATGAACGATGGGAGCCCAGCTGCTCTCGGGCAAGAGGTCGTATTATACTTTGCGGCTCGCACAACTGCCGCCCATGCGGAATAGACCGGTATTGCCAAGAATAAGTCCCGAGAAGCCGGCGTGGCGTCCTTGAACGACCCCTGCAATCTCCTCGGCCAGCAGCACCGTGACGCAATCGCCAATCGAGGTTGACCCTTCCCGCAACATCCACGACCAGTGCGCCATCTTTCATCGGGATCATCGTCGCGGTCCAGACCCTCAGCGACGCGTACTTTGACCGGTTCGGTGCCGTCGGCGCCGCGGTGCACCCTCGATGGAGAAGATTGCGTAATGGTGCGGTCCGAGCACGACCTACGTGCCCTACCGACGGTACTTGGTGGACGAGGAGATGGACGCCGTGGACGTGGTTTGTCGGGTTTCCCCAGCCTGGACAGGTCACGGGGCCGAGACCAGATGCCGGACAGCCACTTCTTCCGCGGGGAGCGGGGGAGGATCAGATACCTGCACAGGGCCAGCACCCTGCGAGGCGGCCGGGTGCGGGCTGAACGGGACGTCTGGGTTGGGGAGAAGGGCGGCGGCGGCGGCGGCGGCGGGGGAGGGGTAGACGGGTCTGGAGGGCGAGGATTGCTTACTAGGTCTGGGATAGGTCTGATGTGATACCTACCTATTTCAAGGAGTCATGTCGTACATAATTGCAGGTATTAATGAGTGCGAAGGTACTGTTTCTACGGGTTCAACTCGGGAGGAAAATCATTGCCCTATCCGGGTCAGAGCCTGCAACCCTATCTAAACTTGGCATCTTTGTTTCCAGAAACAGATACAGATTCTATTTCCAGCCTGTAGTCTGGGATCGCCGTTGCAGAAGTGCCAGTCGGGACGGGTGATCACGGCATGCGCCGCAGTAGGATCGACCGATCCTCCAGAGACCGACCACATGGCGGCGGCAGAGCGACAGCCGTGCCGGGGACGGGATGAATCATGGAAGGAAACTAGTGCATCTTGGATACTTTCTACAAGGACAGAGGATAGAAAGGCATCATCTGAATGCGCGCTTACGAAAGCCAGGCCAGGTCAGCAGGAATGCCAGGCTAAGCGTCTTCGAGCTGATCTAGATGCCAGTGTCCTTGGTGGCTTGCTCACGCAATCTCTGTGGACTTGGCACCGACATAGACCTTCTGGAATCAACTGGATCGATCGTACGGCCGCCGCGGACTGCCGCGTGACAGGCAGGGAGCAAGATGCCATGGATCCAAATTGCCACGGTCAAGTCACGCAAAACGCAAGCGATAGCGATCGGAACAGGAGCGCCGTGAAATCAGACCAGCACAGTCCATGGAGCGGCGCATGCCCGGGATCTAGCCTGCCAGAGCCTGCCACGCCGGCGTTGTATGCCCATTACGTACAGCACACTGCATGGCATGTGACCCCCAAGCCCTTCTGCGGGATGCACTGTCTGTACCTTACAGGGCAGAGAGGCATGTGTGCCCGCCGCCCTGGCCTTGGCCGGTCGGCCGAGTCAAGTAGAGATCGATTCTTATGTCCTGCAAATTTAGGTACTCACAAATGGCGCGGCTTAAGCCAAGGACCCGTCGAAACAAACCACTCAAAGCCGGGCCGCTAAGAAGCGGACTGTGTGAGGCTCAGCCTGCCAATCAGCGTCGCTTCTGGGCAAAAATGCTTGTCATGAAATGTCTGAATTTTCTCTGCCTCGTATTAGTTAACTGATTCTCAATTTCAGTAGCAAGGGTGCTTCGGGGTCAAGGGGGTCTCGTCAGATGCGCCAGCAAAAGACATACCATCAACTGACCTACCTAACTTGTACTTCTGCAAATCGAAAAGAGTTGATAACCCCAGTCTCGGCAAAGAGCAACGGTACAAGTAGAAACAATCTAGGCACCCTTGTTTTATCGTTCCCCAGATCATCATCGTGGCACGTACTTTATGCATGCCCGCGAGACGACCCCCTTTGTAGATAAAGAAAAGTAAAAACACGGGAAATGGGCATACGACACTGACAAGGCCCTGATAGCGCGCAAATCAGATGGCATAGCGCAAATCCCCGGCGCAGGCTCGCGCGCCCAGCACTGCAGGATCAGTCCATCCATGGGATGTACCTCCCGCAGCTTCAGCCGCTGTAACTTGGACTGCTTACCGAGGCTGACACACTGCGCAGAAGCCCTGGAGGGGCCGCCCCAGCGATGCAACCCCCATGGCCCCCCCTGCGACCCCCCCCTACGGGCCCCCCTGCGCGCCCCAGCAGAACCCCAGCCAGGAAGCCCTGAAGATAGCCAATCTTCCCCCGAAGAAGCCAAAAAATCCGCAGAATGGGCCCACTTCTCGCCTATCAAGCACCTGTGCGCCATAGCAGTGGCGCCTTCCCTCGAAAAAGACGGACTCGCCTAGCGCCTGGGCCGACGTCATATCTCCTTACCCGCGTCGCTCTTTCCACTGCACTTTCACCGCGCTAGGCCGCGTTGGGGCCCTCAGCGAAGGCAGCCACTGAGAAAATGGGCGAAAATTCTGATCGGTTTCCCTCGTTTCCCTCACCATTTCTCGCGCGGTGGATGCAAACTCTGGATTTTGCCAGTCGCTCCAGTCGTCATGATCGTTACATGCCCAGTCTGCCCAGTGTGTTTTGCGGAACGAAGCTCGTCAGTCCATTCGTCCAGTCTGCCTAGTCCAATTTCTTTGCCTCCGCTTCCGAGGGCCTCCGATTTTCCCTTACCTTGGTGGGATCACTTCTCTTTGGGAGAAATAGGTACTGCCTACAGAGGGGATCGAAATTTAAGCCGACATCTCTTCGCATCCATCAGCCAGCCAGCCTCAAGCCAGCCAACCAAATCGGACCATGCCCGCTTCGTAGCCTCACGCCGTCTGTTCTTCGGCTTCGGCCAGCCTCGACGGGGCTGGACCGACCAATATGAGGCGGGTACACGGACGGCAGTTGGTACCTACATTCTAATCTGGCGATCGCAGAGTATGATGAACGATCAGCCCGTCGGCCAGCTGTGCCTCAATCTGTGCCAGCGAACGAATCTAGATTAGCTACAGAGCACACCACTTCTCCCAACCTCATGCTACCTACTTTACGTACTCTGTGCTCTGGCTCTTCTTCAATCGAACCCGCCAAGATCCGTGGACTCGGTGCAGGGTTCTTCTTTCGACGCTCGCGGACCACTGTATCTCAGACTTACGGGCCTATTCCGATCTTTACCACTCAGAGGCCGGAGATATGACAGGGGAACACACATTGAGCCCTGGACCACCCCACCTCGCACCCTGCATCGTCGTGTGCTGTAACCACCAACAACTACGTCAGATGAGGATCCCCTGGAAATCCAAGTCCATGTGGATATCACTCCACCAGAAGAGCCACCGCAAACAATGAACAAGGGGCAACACATACGTTAGGTACTCCGTACACTCACTCAAACCACTTGTCTCCCGCCTGTCCACCGCTGTCGATGTGGCCACAGCTACGCATACGGGTTCCTGGATATGCGGTTGCAGCGGCCGGACGAAAGACGCTGCTACGCCGATGTGCTCCACCTGTGTTCTCCCTGGCAAATGGTGATCTAGGTTTTTGAAATCTCGCTCTTGCCTCAGACTGACTCTGGACAACAGAACCGATAAGAGGCGCCTAGTTGAATGCATTGGGACGCGTTACGATGCTTCCCCAGACCTTGGCTCACGGCGCCGTAGCCACGGCACGCCGACACGGAACGCTCTCGGGGAGGGGCAGCCGTTTTGTGCCTCTTCAGCCTTGAGGAGAGAGTCCGAGCGGCAAAGTGGGAAATCAAACCTAGCAGCGCGCCTACGTTGAGCCTGAAGTACCGCTGCTCGATGTCATGTGAGCGGACCTAGTGCCGCAGTGGTTTTGTTGCTAGGACCAGACAGATTATCGCCTAGCCGGCCATCCTCACCTTGGAGGCGCACTATCGACGGTGTGGCAGCCCTCGAGCGTGGTGCCGGAGTATTGTCCTTGGGTGGCCGCTCATGTGCCCGGCATCTTCGATCTACCCGATGCCTGTCGACTTGCTGCACAGCGCGCTCACCCTTGGAGGGCTCGGCTCCACACCACACACCCAAACCCCCTGCCAGTCGGGGACGCCAGGCCCGCACCATTCGCACGGCTGCCCGGCACTACGGCCTCGGCGTTGCAGGTACCTCTCCACGCCTCTGCAGCCCACAGTGACCTACCCGACTAGGCAATAGGCGGTCGGACATGGCCCATTTTCATCTCAGACTCTTCAGCTCTACTGGCAAACTCTTGTTTTTCTTTGCCCACGCCAAGCCCCCGTAAAAGCGCACCATTGCATGTTCGAACCTATCGAAGGTACTGATGATGTCCTGCATTTGTGGTCCTCTCCCCGCCGTGCCGTGAGCCAACCGTATGTACCTGTCTCTCCACCCGGTGGCGGAGCACGACTCAAGAGCATGTTGTTTCTGCATAGGTCACTGACCAAAAAGTTAGTACCAATACCGAGTACACACACACTCTCTCTCTGTCTCTCAGGCGATCCCCGGCCTCGATGCCAATGTTGCATTTTCTGTTTATAATTGACGGCATCCCCGTTATTTGGTCACACTTTTCAGAATTTTACCTCGTTTCTCTACCCCCTCTTATCTGGAAAGAATCTTGACGACTCTTGCCAGATTATCGATGGTACTTTGGTAGTCTTATCTGCCTTTCCTTTCCCTCCTTGCATGTTTTGATAAACACGGAGCTCGACTCCCGTGTGGTGCATCGTAGCACGCGACGAATCTGGACATTCGCCCAACATCCATTGATTGTCCCCCACCCCACGCATTCGATTGTGCGGGTAAGATAAGAGGTCTCTCAACCTGAACATATAAAGCCGCAGGACTCGAGATCCTGTCTGCTACTCGAGCGACCCAAAACACCAAACATCAGTCTTCTCACCATGGCGCTGTCTAGCGGCAACGATATCGAGCGGAGCTCGTCCAAGAGCTCCGTCTCCCCCTCCCCTCGTAACGACGAGGAGAAGGTGACCCCGGCCGGCTCCCTCATCGGAGACCGCGAGGGCTCCATGACGACCATTGGCAAGTCCGACTGGACTCACCGCAACCTGAAGCCCCGCCACATCCAGCTCATCGGTATCGGTGGTACCATTGCGACTGCTCTCTTCATCCAGATCGGTAACGGTCTGATGGCCGGTGGACCGGCCAGTTTGTTCCTTGCCTTCGTCATCTGGTGTACTTTCATTCTCGCGACGACCGTCTCCATGGCCGAGATGGTCTCCCACCTGCCCATCTCCTCGCCCTTCATCCGTTTCGCCGGCCGTTACGTCGATGAGGCTCTGGGGTTTGCCGCCGGGTGGAATTTCTGGATCTACGTATGTTGACAGATGCTCAAGTGATAGTGCGCTTTTGCTAACAGAATACAAACAGGAGGTCGCCCTGGCTACTTTTGAGGTCACGGCTTGCAACGTCATCATCCACTTCTGGAGCGATGTCGTCCCTGCCGGGGCCATGATCGCCATTGTCATTATCCTGTATGCCCTGATCAACCTGCTGGCTGTCGAGTACTACGGCGAGACCGAGTTCTGGGCCGCGCTCGGCAAGATGATGCTCATCACGGGCCTGATCATCTTCACCTTCATCGTCATGCTGGGCGGCAACCCGCAGCACGACCGCTTCGGCTTCCGCTACTGGCAGAACCCTGGCGCCTTCAACGAGAAGTTCACCACGGGTGACCTGGGCCGCTTCCAGGGCTTCCTGGGCGCTCTCATCGTGGCTGCCTTCACCATTGCCGGCCCCGACTACGTCTCCATGGCGGCCGGTGAGGCCGAGAACCCCCGCGTCAGCATGCCCCGCGCCTACAGCACCGTCTTCTACCGTCTGGCCGTCTTCTTCGTCTTCGGCTCCCTGGCCGTCGGCATCCTGGTCCCGTACAACGACCCCGAGCTCAAGGCCGCCCTGGGCGAGGGCAAGGCCGGCGCTGCCGCCTCTCCCTTTGTGGTTGCTATGAACCGCCTTGGTATCCCGGTCCTGCCACACATTGTCAACGCGCTGATGCTGTCGTCGGCTTTCTCTGCTGGTGAGTTTTTCTCTCCCCTCGGTGCAATTTTGTCTGTCCTCCATTGAAATGACACATGTGACTAATGCGGGCTGCTTTTCTCTCTCTCCAACAGGTAACTCGTATGTCTACTGCTCGTCCCGCTCGCTCTACGGCATGGCCCTCGAGGGCAAGGCGCCCAAGATCTTCACCAAGGTGACCAAGGGCGGCGTGCCCGTCTACTCGGTGCTCTTCTGCCTGTCCATCACGCTGCTGTCCTTCCTGCAGACCAACAACAACGCCGCCGTCGTGCTCAACTGGTTCGTCTCGCTGGTCACGGCCTCACAGCTCATCAACTTCCTGGTCATGTGCGTCACCTACATCGGCTTCTACCGCGCGTGGAAGGCGCAGGGCCGCACGCGCGACCCCAAGACGGACCGCGGCCGCCTGCCCTTCATCGGCTGGTGGCAGCCCTGGACGGCCATCTACGGCGCCATCGGCACCTTCTGGATGACCTTCATGTCCGGGTACGAGGTGTTCCTTCCCGGCCAGTGGAAGGTGACCAACTTCTTGTTCTCATACCTGGCCGTCATGATCTTCCCCGTGCTGTACCTGGTCTGGAAGCTCATCCACCGGACCAAGCTGCACAAGCCGCACGAGGTCAACCTGGACGGCGAGATTGCCGAGATCCTCGAGTACGAGAAGCATTATGTTCCTGAGGAGCCCAAGTGCGTAATCCCCTCCCCCCCTTGTGAGATGAAGTTTTTAGTTTTGCTTACGCGGTGTCGCACCCTCCTCTTAGGAACAAGTTCATCAAGGCTTTTAACTGGGTCTTCAGCTAGATGCATTTTCGATGCACAGCGGTGGCGCGAGGTAAGCACTCGTCGCGCCTTGGCGTAAAGAGGGCTGATTCGGGAGAGTCGTGACATGAGGAATGTTTGCGCGACGTTTCGAAAGCCCACGACTTGGACTGGATTGAGGCCCGGATTACTGCATTGCCTATCTACTTCTGCCTGCCGGACACGACAAACTACAGATCCAACACGTCGACGATAACGAACCCAACTTTTGCCAAGCGACAAGCCCGGACAAGCCAGAAACATTTTTTCTCATTGTTTCATGTGTGTCTTGATATAGGAGGATGCTATTACCGAAGAAGGGCAGGGGGAACAGGAGCTCGTTGCGGGAAAAGCTGACACCAGGGTCATCGTTTTTGCGCACTGAAGTGACTGAAGAAGAGGACGTTTCTTCTGCTTTGCCTGCCTGCCGTGATACTGCTGCTACTGCTGCGACGCGACATTGGGTGTGACGGGCTGACTTGCACAGCGCTTTGCATCGGGTGAAGTGTGAACGAAGAAAACAACGACCAAAGATTTCTCTAGACGTCTCACGACAAGCTACAGCGACAGCATCAGCAACAACTTCTCTTCGTCTACAACAGCAGATCGTATCGGATCAGATACACACGACAACAGCAATATGGGCAAGCGTTTTTCAAACAGGGTGGCGGGTCTTTTTGTTGTTTTCATTCTTCATTTTGCATTTTGGGTCTTACAAAAAATTCTTTCGCTTTTGGTTAACTCATGCTACGATACCCACTGAGTAACGACAAATACAAAACAAATTACATAGACATGACATGAGTCTTTTGTGATGGTGGTGAATCTGTGATGCGGTGCGTGCATTGTATGGCGAGGATCATGGTGTGACGATTTCTTTCTTGTTTTTGGTACATGATACTTGCTGGTGTTTGTACTTGTAAGGTTTCGAGTGTCCCTGGCGCACACGGAACCATGATGCTACCTATGTCCTCATCCTCATCGAGCAAGCATCCTTGTACCGGCATTTGTTGGGCTGGCATTGGAATGGAATGGAACTCAAAAAAAAACCAAGAGTAGGACCGGGACGGGCCAGACCAGAAGTGCCGTCAGAAATGCAGGGATGCAAGAACCTTGATTGGAAACCAATGGTAACGCTCTTCATGGCTGATTTGTTGATGTTGCTACTGCACTGCTGTCACTTTACTAGGTGTGTTTCACCACAACCAGGCTTGGTCAACGCGGTCCGACAATGAGTGCTGTCGACGTGCATCGTACTAGAGGTCGAGTTAGGTACATTAGGAAGAAGAGCCAACCTCCAATGGCAGAATCAATCCATGGATCTCCTCCCAAAAAAGCTAATGCTGTGTCCCCCCCCTGGAAAACCCACCTCCTGAAGAGTCCTACGTGTATTCTCGTGCGTGGCCTCTTCCGTCCCGATCGATCGAGAAAAGTCATATCAATCGCTCGTTTTCGACGACAAGCAGGGGGAGACCCTGTCACGCTTGTCCAAGTAGGGCCGTTTTTTTGGCATCTCGCCTTACCCTGCCGGCGGTCCGTAATTTGCTCGTGGGTGCATGTTTGTGTTTGTGTGCGTGTGTGTGTGTGTGTGGCATGTGTGTGTTGAGGCCTGCTCGCATTGGGCGGAAGAAGGGGAAAAAAACAAAGGCAATTTCGTTGCGGGCGTGCTGGAAAGAAATCCCCCGATTAGCATTGCAAACACCAGACAGACAATCTCCAACGTCTGATTCCTGCCATCCTTTTGTGTTAGGTTGGCAAAGAAATCCGGAGAGCTTTGAGGAGATACGACAAAGGAGCTCCAGCGCTGTTCCTCCTATTTGGCAGCCCCCATTTAAGCACCTGGAGGCTCCATTAAAAAAGCTCTCCAGCGGGCTACAGCACCCGGATCAAACACTCCGCAAAGGCACTCACTGGGGGGGGAGGAGCTGCCAGAAGCACCTAAGCTCCGCGAGCAGAGAGGGATTGGATCAGAAGAAGCACCACCACCCAACGAGCGAGGGGGAAAAAAAACTACGAATCGAATCTTCACTGTAGCCTCGAAAGAGAGGGGAAACCGTCTGGGCCCTTTCTTTCCTCCGCCCATGCGGCTGCAACCAGCGAGATGGGCGACCTAAAGGCGCGCATCAAGGCCAAGTTTACGCGGAGGAACTCGACGACTCCCTCGGTCGCCTCGTCGACAAAGACGGCCGGCACCAGCGCTACCCTGACGCCAGGAGACGGCCAGCAGCGCCGACCGTGCTCCAACGCTAGCAGCCTGCGCGACAGCAAACTGCTGCAGCAGAGGCGATTGTCGCAACAGCCGTCGCCTGGACCGTCGCCGGACCATGCCGATCAAACAGAAAAGGATCTCAGCAGCGGAAAGGGGAAGGCGGGCGATAACGGGGCACAGCGGGAGGAGGAAGTGGAGGAGGAGGAGGACGGAGACGATATGAAGGCGGCGGGAGGTCCGCACAGCGACGGCGAGCAATCTCCCAGTCCTGCGACGGCACGAGCGCGCGAACGAGAACGCGACGGCGACGAAATTAAAGACGACGAGAGAAGACAAGCGATGGCCAAGCAGAATGCGCATCCCGATGACGAGGCGGCGGTTGCAACAGGCTCAGCTAGCGCTGTCGCTCGGGCTACTGGCGGGAGCGGTGACCCCATGACTGGCAACGATCAGCGCCAGAGCCAGAGCCAGACGACTCCAGCTGTTGGTGCTGGAGCTGGAGCTGGTGCTGCCTCCACAACAAGCGCAGAATCCACAACAGCCGCCAGCAAACTCACCTCCATCAACGAACTCCCGTCCTCGACCTCAATCATCAGCGAAAACAATCCCCAGAACAGAGACGCATCTCCCGTCATCGACGACTCGACCGACACCGGCGCGATCGACTCCACCACCGACGACGATGACCTCTTGCTGAGCCACGACCTCGGCACGCCCACGCCCCGACCCGCCGTCGCCTCGTCTTCTGTCGCTGGTTCCACTCCTGGTGCACCGCCGTACGGCTTTTCCTCGCCCTCGCTCCACCACTACCACGACACCAACACCGCCAGCAGCAGGTTTTCCACGCCCCAGACGCCCGCTGCCGCGGCCGCCGCCTCCCGCCACCACCACCAGCAACACTACCAGCACGGCCTGCTGCCCTCCTCGCCCGTCAGCACCACCACCGCCGCCGCTGGCACCGCCCCCGTTCGTCCCGACGCCGTGCCCCGCCGGCAGAGCCTCATCCCGGCCCGCCAGACGACCCTCATCCGGACCCTGCTCAGCCAGGCCCAGGCCGACGTCGACGGCTCCGCCCTCGAGCACTCGCCCATCACCCCGGGCGGCGCCAGCAGCGTCGGAGGACTCGGAGGAGCAGTCTACCAGCAGCACCTCGCCGCGGCCATGATGACCCGCAAGGTCTGGGTCCGCAGGCCCGGCGCCTCGGCCACCCTGGTCACCGTCGGCGAGGACGACGTCATCGACGACGTGCGCGACCTCATCCTGCGCAAGTACGGCAACTCGCTCGGCCGCCAGTTCGACTCGCCCGACCTCTCGCTGCGCATCGTGCCGCGGGAGCAGCGCGCCGAGAGGACCCTGGGGCCCGAGGAGCCCGTCGGCCGCACGCTCGACGCCTACTTCCCCGGCGGCCAGTCGGTCGACGAGGCGCTCATCATCGACGTGCCGCTCGTGCGGACGCGCATCACGCCGCGGGCGTCGCCCAGGGCGGGACCGCCGCACGCGCCGCATCTCGGCTCGGCTGCGGCGGCATACTACGTCGGCGAGGACCTGCGCCCCTCCGAGGCGGGCACGGACTATTTTGGCCCCTCCGCCGTCGCCGCCGCCGTCTCGGCGCACCACCTGCCCGTCACGGTCACGGCGCCCTCGACGGGCGGCAGCGGCGGCGGCTCCGGCCACCCGCACACCATCAGCGTGCTCAGCACGGGCCAGATACCGCAGATACCCTCCCCGGGCAGCGCGAGGGCGCGCACGTACCGCGAGAGGCCCGAGAGGCCGCGCCTGGGCAGGCAGCATACCTCGTCGCCGACCATCATCAACGTTGTCAACGGGCCGCACCACGGCGTCGTGGGCGTCGTGCCCGCGTCCGCCGCCGCGGCCGGCGGCCACGGCCACCAGGGTATGCATGCTTCTTCTCCTTCCTATGTTGCTTGTTACCCGCCTCCCTCTCCTGCTCCTTCTCAGCGTCATCACTATTACGATGGTGAATTCCGTTGAGACAGAGAGAGGAGCAGGATGACGCATGGATGGCCCCCCGTGAGGGGCATTGATTGATGAAAAATTGAGAGAGAGAGAGATGATCACATCGCTTACACAAACGCCTTTCGGGGATTTCCGTTTTCTACAGACCAGCAATCGAACGCAGCTCCCGCAGCTCCCCCGCTACCTACACCGCCGGCGCCCGAGGCCACGTCGATACAGCGGACCGCCACGCCGCCCCCCTCGCAGCAGCAGGCCGCGCAGGCCGTGAACCCGACGCCGAGCAACCCGCAGCGCGTGGGGTCGCCGCGGCCGACGCCCCAGCGCACCAAGAAGAGCAAGAAGAGCCTCGAGGCGCAGCAGCAATCCTCGAGCTTGGGAGGAGGAGGAGGAGGGGGGGCCGGCGGGGTGATGACGCTGGGCGGGTCGGTGCCGCCGATCAACGTGCTCATCGTCGAGGACAACATCATCAACCTCAAGCTGCTCGAGGCGTTCGTCAAGAGGCTCAAAGTTAGGTGGCAGACGGCCATGAACGGGCGCGACGCCGTGACCAAGTGGCGCACGGGCGGGTTCCATCTCGTGCTGATGGACATCCAGCTGCCCGTCATGTCCGGGCTCGACGCGACGAGGGAGATCCGCCGGCTGGAGCGAGTCAACGGGATCGGGGTGTTTAGCAGCCTGCCCAGCTCGGCGAGCTCGACGCCCGACGGGAAGGATGAGCATGGGAAGGGGAAGGATGGTGCTGCTGCTGCTGCGGGGAAGAAGGCTGGAGGAGGAGGAGGAGCAGGGGGGGATGGCAGAGACGACAGGCTGCCCAACACTGACATGTTCAAGAGCCCTGTCATCATCGTCGCGCTGACGGCGAGCTCGCTTCAGAGCGACAGGCACGAGGCGCTCGCGGCGGGGTGCAACGACTTTTTGACAAAGGTACGTCTTTTTTCTTCTTTTTCTCTCTGTGTGTGTATGTCTGTTTTGCTAGGGGAGAAGATGTGTGCTAACGAGAATTGAAATGAAACAGCCCGTTAACTTCGTCTGGCTTGAGCGCAAGGTCATGGAGTGGGGGTGCATGCAGGCGCTCATCGACTTTGACGGGTGGCGCAAGTGGAAGGACTTCCAGAAGGCCGGCGACGCCTCCGGGTCGGCGGCAGCGTCTGGGACGGCCGGCGGAGGGTCGGGCGCCGGCGGTGGTACGTCGTCGTCTTCGTCGGCGGCCACGGCGGCGGCGGACGCCAAGGCCAAGGCCAAGGCGAAGAAGAGGCAGTCGCTCAACGCGCAGCCGCAGCAGCAGGCTATTACCGCTGGGGGCGATGCGTAGTAGTGAGATGGATAGATGGTGAGGGGGGTGGGTTTTGGAGACTGTCGACGGAATACCTGCGGTTCTGCCGGGCGTATCCTCGATTTGGATGGCATGAGTCGGACTCGGACTAGCATGGCCTTGCTGCCATGCAACACGACTTGCTGCGATGAACCACGATCCGGTATCGCCTTCGATTCTGAGGAATGACCCCGAGCCGGTCCCTTGTTCGCCTTACTGTTATCATTGTTACTCCTACCTCCCAGGATGGATTCCACGGCCGCGTCCGGGTTACGCATTCTTCTTCTTCTTCTTCTTTTTCCTCTGCGCTATTGTCGCCATCCTTCCCTTCTTCACACTTCTTCTCTTTATCTCTTTAGTCCGAACGAAGCGAATATGCATCTGGGCGTTTTTAACCCGGGGGAGGGAAAGCAACAAATACATCACACGAATACACGCACTCACGCACACACACACACATACGTATACATGCAGACATCAGACAGACAGACAGAAAGGTTAAAGACCAGTGTTTTGGCGGGGAGATGGGGGGTGTGGTGTGGTGTTGTTGGGCGGGATTTTGAGATCATGAACCGTGAGAGCATGAGGGGCACATACATGCATAGCAACGGCGCAGTGAGAACGGAGGGGCGGAATTCCCTTTTGATGTTTATTATTGTTATCTTTCTGAGAGTAATTCCTGTACAGAACTGGGAGAGGGGGCAAGGAGAGGAAGATACATGACCAGGGGAGGAGGACAGGTTGAGGGAGTGATGGATGCCGAGTGGGCATGGTCGGGTAGATTGGTAGTAATGTACAATTTAATACCCCCTTGAGCATGAGAATCAGAGCTGTGAGTTGTTGTAAATCGGACCGATGCAGCGGCAGCTTTTGTTTGTGATGCTCAAAGTCGAGAGCGCGAGGACGCGAGGATGATGTTCGACTCGGTGATCACGTGCGGTGGATGTACATGTAATTATTAGTCGAGATGAGTCTGGTGGATCCCGTCTGTCTGGTGCTGAGTTCAATTGCCGGCACACACGTTTTTCCATTCCAGCTATCCGACCCTGATCCAGCCACATGCAGGCAGGTCAGCTCCAAATTTCTTCACCTTGTTTTCCCATACAATTTTCAAAGCTCTCGCGTGATACCAACTGACCCAAGACACGACGACCAGCAGCCCTCTCTCCCCTTCTCGATCGGCTGTCATGACCACGTTCCTTTCTTCCTAGTGTATTTTTTCCCTCTCTTTCTCATTTAATTTCTCCCCACATATACCCATCACACAGCCAGCCATGCCGCCCAGGATATCACCCCAATGCCTGGGGGCTCCCCTCCGACCGACCTCCTGCTCATCCTCCTCTTCCTCAACCTCTTCCGCCGTATCAGCCTCCCTCCTGTCCTCCGCCCGCTCGTCACAACGCGCGTTCTCCTGCACGCCCGCGGCGCAGGGCAAGAGGGAGCGGCGGCTCATGCGCCTCTGGCTCCAGGGCCCCGGGTCCAGGTTCAGGAACCACGACCCGAGCTCCGGGCCGACGTACCTGGGCCGCGGCAACGGCGCCGTCTTCCCGCTGAACCCGACGTTCCGCAGCGAGCCCGTCCTGGACGAGGAGGCCCGCGAGCTGGTCTGGAGCAAGATCGTCGAGAGGGGCGAGTCGATCAAGGCCGTCTCGGCCGAGCTGGGCATCGACATGCGGCGCGTGGCGGCCGTGGTGAGGCTCAAGGAGGTTGAGAAGGGGTGGATCGCACAGGTAAGCAAGCTCTCCTTATTTCTGTTGCTTCTTATGTGTTGGAGGAATGGGGGAAAGTTCTCTACGTGATGAACACAATTCAAAAATTCGATTAGTCTTGAAGACAGCAACACATGGTTACAAAATAGCTTTGCGAGCCTCTCTGATTCAGAACTTTTCCCTTTCCTCCCTCTCCCTCTCTTCTTGCTTGCGAGAAACCCTAGATTCTTAGCAGAAAGCAAGGGCGGAGACTGACAAGAGGGAACCTCCCATTCTTCACAACAGGGCAAACCGCTCGCCAAACCCTACGCCAAGGCCGTCCTGGCCATGCTGCCCAAGACGTCGTTCCGCGAGGGCAGCGACGAGATGCGTCCGCACGAGCCCATCAACGAGATCCACGTCCACGGCCTCACGATGCAGCAGCTCTTCCTGCCCGTGCCCGAGACGCGGTACTTCACGCGGCACGACGCCGCCAAGGCCTTCCACAGCGGCATGCTCTCGCCGGACAAGCGCGTGCCGCACCCGGAACTCATCGAGATGGAGCGCGCCATCGTAGGCGGGGCCGAGGGCGGCAAGAAGACGACCCCCGCGCAGGCGTTTGCCGACTTCAAGGCTGCGGCCGAGAGGTCGGAACGCAAAGTGGCGGAGCGGGAGGCGCGAAGGAGCGCCGCTGAGGAGGCAGCGACGCGCAAGGTCGACCGGGGCCGGTTCGAGTTCCGGTTCCGGGACGTCAACTCGGAGCTCGTGGGCAAGGACGGCAAGTCGCACCGGGGCGTCGGGTGGCGGTACGGCGTTCCGCTGAACGATCGGAAGAAGGGGCAGGTCAAGATCCCGCTCAGCGTGGAGTGAAGAGGAGAAAGGAGGAAAGAAAGAAAGAAAAAGATGGAGAAGGAGAGTTTTATTCTTCGTCTTTTGTCTAAATGTTGTATAACTCGGGAGACGGTGGTTTCCGGAATCTGTACCATATCAAACCCCCGCGTTCTTCCTGTACGATGCTGTACATTACGTTTTCCGACATCTAGCCTTCCCTGCCGTAGACTGTCATCATCTGACAGTGAATCAATGTACTACTACCATCATGCATAGTTCGTGAGAGATACTTGCTCGGACGTGGAATGTAGCAAAGCATCATTTCATCCAAAAAAAAACACCACCATGTCAGCTCCCATCTACTGAAAGACTACAACTTGTCCGCCGCGACAAACTTTTGATGCGCCTCGGCGTGGCCCTCCCAGTCGAGGACGTGCTCGTCGGCGTCGACGGTCAGGTTGCGCCGCAGCTGGGCGACCTGGTCTGCGCTGAGCCCGCACTCCCTCTCGACGTACTGCTCGACGCTGCCGTACTTTTCGCGGATGAGCGCCAGCGTCGCGAGCATGTTCTCGCGGCGGGAGCTGACCATGCGGCTGGCGCCCTCGCGGTCGCCCTGCAGCGCCGCCGAGCGCAGCAGGCCCGCGACGAATTCTTCCTTGCGGTCGGCGAGCCCGGCGTCGGTGAGGGAGTACTCGTGCGCCACGGCCTCGTCGGGCACGCCGGCGAGGGAGAGCAGCAGGGCTATTATCACGCCTGTGCGGTCCTTGCCTGCTGTGCAGTGGATCAGGATCGGGGGCGGGGCGGCGGTGGCAGCAGAAGGGGAGGATGAGGATGTTGTGGGTGGTGGTGGTGGTGGTGGTGAAGGTGGCTGGGCGAGGTGGGACAGGATGGTGCGGAAGGGCTGGTGCGGGTGGGACTCCTGGGCGCCGAGGTCGAGGATGCGGGTGTAGGCGCGGACGAAGCCCTCGGCGCCCTCGTGGGCAAAGTTCTTGAAGCGCACGGCCATGGCCTCGGGGCTGTAGTCCTCGTCGAGGAAGACGGGGACGAAGACGCGCTCGGCGCCCTCCCACTCTTTCACCTTGTAGGTGCCCGCGTGGTGGAACTGCTTCTGCTCGGTCCCGGCGCGGTCTGCTGCTTGCTGCTGTTGCTGTTGCTGTTGCTGCTCGGCTTCGGCGGCCTCGGCGGCGGCGGCGGCCTTGGAGACCTCGACCTCGGAGCGCAGGTCGTAGACCTTGGCGACGCCGAGCTGCTGCAGCTTGGCGACGCCCTGGTCCGTCAGGCGCGAGGGCTCCGAGGAGCGGTAGACGAGGCCGCGGCGGACCATCTTCTTGGCCGGGCCAGGGCCTCCGGAGGTGGTGGTGGTGATGGGGTAGCCGCCGATGTCGCGGAAGTTGGGGAGGCCCTCGATGTGGATGAAGGGCGGGGAGGGGAGCGGCGGGTCGGGCCTGGGAGTTGTTGCCATCGTGGGATATCGTGATGAGTGAGCACTGTATGGAGATGGGCGGTGAGATGTGTTGAGACGGGCTGTGACGGGTAATTTTTGTTGAAGAGGTGTTGGTTTTTAAGGAAGAAGACAGCTTGTGAGGAGACAAAGAAAACAGTCTCGTGGTGTGAGAGCCTCAGTAATGTTTTGGGGTGCCGGAGCGGACCAAGAAAAGAAAACAACTGGCTCAGAACTCGCTCTACTCGAGTGTGTGAGAGGTGAGAGGCTGACTGATCGTGACAATGCGCCTCCCTGCATGTAAGAGGGCCAGATGTCGGACGTCGGGGCTTTTCATGTGCAACGAGGGCTGCAGTACCTTACCCAGTAACCACACTCGCATCGCATGACGCCATCTTACTACTAAGGGTCGGGTACCATACCACTTCCTCGGCTCCTCTGGCGCAGCATGGCCGACACCGGGTTAGGTACCTAGTTAATTGTGTAAGCCAAAACAGCGCCGCGGGGTCAGCACACCACCACCACCACCACCACCACCCAGTGGCAGTGGCACCCACGGATCCCGCTAAAGCGGTTAGCCAGGGGGGTCGCAAAAGATGGGAACCCTTGGGAGCCCGCCACGCCACCCTATCAAAACACGCCCCGCCGCCACGATCCGATCCGGGCTGGCTGAGTCGCATCACGTCTTCTATCATCTGTCTCTCTTTTCAAGAGGACTAGCGCTTGGTCACTCTTTATGCCCCCTCGGTTCTTCGGGTCCTTTTCGAGTCCGTCTTTTGGCCCCTCATTAGTTCCAGCACTTGGTTTTTGGTTCAGTTGAGTTGCATATTTGTGTGTCGCGAGTTGTTGCAGTTGGTTGATAATCAGTTGGTTGGTAATCAGTCAACCAACCATAAATGACCATGCTCGAATTTCGACTCAACTGACTGTGAAATAGAAGAGTCGTATTAATCAACTGAGGGATGTTGGTTAGGTTTATGAGCCCATAGGCCTTAGTTATTCTTATTTACCCGCCATTTCTCTGCTCGTATCCTCTTGCTAGTTCTTCAACTGCTCGCGTATCTGTATTGAGGATTTTGGAATGTGACATGCGAGATAATTCCAGGCTTGTAGTCTGCTCTCACAAGAGCCAAATACAAGCGCTACGTTGCTTGTGGTGCTCGCTTTTGTAGACAACGCAATAGGTCTTGAACTGTTGATTGATCAGCTTTCGTGTTACTTCCAACCAAGTGTATGCAATTATTGTTAATTAATTAGAATCGAAATAGGATATCCAATGTATGGTCTCTGATGCGCAATCCAATGAGCCACATCTGTCCACCGCCCACCAGCATTGAGTCATCTTCGGAAGCGACTAAAATCCGACATGGTACCTTATTAAAATGTTAACATACTTTATCAATTCAATTTCTTTGTACCGTCGAGCAGAATTCTGTACGCACCCATTCGATCACCCCTTGATATTGCTCGTTGGACAAGTGTTTTCAGTCTTCCGAGAACCTTCTCGTACTCATGATCATTAGCCCTGAATTTGACCAGGTCGGAGTGAGTCCGGTTCAGAGGAACGATCTGATCCACCCCAAGTTGCCATGGCTTGCAATGAAGAGCCGACTCTTTCGACACGAGGACGGCTGGAGGACCCTCCATCTTCCACTGCCCGCTCTGAGTCTTCCCGTTTTCAGCATTTTCAGTTAAAGCGGCTGGGCCGGCTGAATGGAGCGTACCTGGATGGCTGTCGGCGACTGCAATGTCTCATAGAAACAGACGATCTCAACATCGTCCCCCACGATATCCGAGAAGACCTCGTCCTGTTCTCTCAGAGCTTGCGAGTCGTTTGCCAGAGACTCAACTAATGCGCGATTGGGGCCGTCCTGAACTATGGGCATAAGTGAAGTGATGTCCATGCCATGATTCGGCACGCCGAAGAAAACGATACTGTCTATCGCGCGAAAGAGATTCTGCCCAAAGCCGGGACCCGACTTTGACAGCAATATCAGAAGCTAGCAAGTCATTAGCCTCTATCACAGCGTGTTTCCATCACCGGTCCTACTTCTTTGACGATCAGTCCTCCCAGACTGTGGGCGACAAATATTATAGGTCTGGTGGCCGAGCCGTCACCCTGGTTGTTCTGTAGGCTGTTGTAAAACGACCTGGCAAGATCATCCAGTCCCTGGAAGCTGTTGCTTAATGGGAGGCTTGAGTCGTAGCCGTAGACCATCACACTCGCAACTCCCATTGAACGGCGGCCGTTGAGGTCGCGAGGAAGTGCATCTCTGAGCCACATATGCTCTCCTCCTCTCTCCTTGAACGAGCCGAATGCGTGCCCTCCGAGTCCAGAGATTGCGATGATACTATTCATAGTCAACGCTTGCCTGAGTGCGACAGGAAAGGGACTTACTCGACCAAGGAGTCAGTAGGGGCTGCGAGGGTTGTGATACCCCAAAAGTCTTTATCAATAGTGAGTGTGGGTCGCCTACTATAAGATGGGATGGCTCCCGGAGGAGCTACCCAAGCGCTTCCATTTTTGAGTGCCTCCAGCTGGCTGGGAACGTTATCAAATGTGATAGTGGCGGTACATGAACGGTGATGGCTCTCTGCAGCTATCGAGTTCACGTGTACCGCGAGAATGTCTCTGATTCCAAAGTGACCTTGTAGTGCCCTCTTGAGCATGGTAGGCACGAGCTTCCAGTGAGTTGGTATGCCTTGTACTCGAAATGTCTGTTTTGTATGTCTCGCCCGGGGTTGGCTGGGCTGTTGGCTACGCCCGAGCGCCGAGCCTTCGCGGCGAGGCCTTTCATCTTCTTCCGAAGCAGTATCTGGGGCATCTGGGCTTGACTTGCGCCATTTTCTGAATATGTTCTTCATTGTAATCCTCCTCGGTTGTTGAGTATACCATCGTCACTTTCGGGGAGCATGGAGAGAACCTTTTTGAAGCCAAGGAGAGGGGCAAGGCGCATATCGGGCGGGGTACAGCAAGGCCTCAGGGCCATGCCTCTATTATTGGCCAATCATCTTGAAAATTCTATGGGGATTATAGAGGTGTCAGACTGAGCGGAGGGGCTCTATTATCCTTGTCATATGCGGGATGGAACAGGGACAGCTAGGAGGACAGTAGCTCATGATGTGTGGGCATACTGTGAGCAGGAACCTCAACAGCAAAGAATGTGGGATAAGAATATGCAAGATGACTCATTTATCGTTTACAACCTTGTAAAGTGCCTTCTCCAGATCCACCAAGAGCCGTCTGATTGACAGGTCATCCGAGGGAAGCACCTGCGTGAAGAAGGTAGCCGCCACTCCACTCTCGCAGTCTATAAACCAGAACAAGTTTGGCAGGCCGTCCCAACTGACAGTGTTCTGTCTCCTTCGCCCCTCGACGTCCTCGCTGTTGACAACGCCGCAGAGGCAATGCCCGACTTCCATGACATCCTTCCACTGCTGAGGTGACTGTCTCCAGAGGAACGACTGGGACTCGTCCGGGCCCGTACCGACGACGAGGATCTCCCGCAAGGCAGCCATCGACTCAGCACCTATTTGGGGGCGGAACAGCTCATCGACAGACTTGGTGCTCAGAAGCGGGCCGCCGCCCGACAACAAGGCTGCCAAGAGTTTGCTGTAATCGTTTGCGGTGGAGAAGAGGCCCGCACCACCAAGGGCATCCCGGGGATCAAATTTCCAAGGAGACTGGCCCGGCTCAAGGTTTTGCGGGTTGTCCCCCTTATTAGGATCACGGTGCGCCGATTCGTGGATATCGTCCGGAGTAAGACCTCGCTTGGCGGGGAAGAACGTTGTGTTCTTTGCTCCGAGCGGCTCCCAGATGTTCTGCTGCTCGTACTGGTCAAAGTTCATGCCGGTGAGCTTTGCAATAACGTGGCCAGCCCAATCAAGCCCCGGGCCATAGCGCCATGATGCTCCTGGCTGGAAGATCAGGGGATGGAATGAGCCCTCGATGGTGCCTGAGAACATATGGTCTCGCCTGTTTGCCCAGGTCGAGTACTTCACCAAGAGAGGATGGCGTTGATCGTATGCGAATCCCGAGGTGTGTGTTAGGAGGTGTCTGGGGCCATGTTCAGAGTCAGAAGGCCATCGCCATGGATTCGGGGCTTGGTCGCAGCTGTACAGGGTATACTGACCTCAGGGTAAGTGGACCTTTGACATCCTCGAGAATTGGTCGCCCCGAGAAGTTTTCGGTAGATGGATCTTCAAAGCCCGTAATGACCTTCAACTCTTTGAGTTGCGGAAGGGTTTCACGGACATCGTCGTCCAGACCGATGAGACCTCGCTCAACAATCTGCATTGCGGCGACGGAGGTGACTAGCTTTGTCTGACTAGCTATCCATGTCACAGTGTCTGAAGTCAAAGGCGACAAGGCCTTGGCATCGACCTTGCGGCGGCCAAATGACTTTCGATAGATGTCATTGCCTAACCGACGCAGAGGTGTGTCAGCTAAAGGATTCTATGGGGATCCGCGAGTGATAAGTCAAACAGTTACCTTGCCTGCCCACTGCTACAAAAGTAGCACCGTGGAGAAATCCAGTGTCAGGACTCGTGCAAGCTTCCAGGATAGCATCGAGCTCAGCCATTGTTGATGAGACCGCATTCAAATGATCGGGAGAACTTGGTAGGTTGACGTTCAGACTTGATGCCGACGGACCCTATATAAGCACTTTAAGCGCGTAAGACGCAAGCTATATCGGCCCGGTCCCGCGTCCGGTTATGGCCTCTGATAAGCTTTAGGAGCCCCATAACCACTTCAGGCAAGTCCAGCCGTAGACCACGCCAACGTACAAGTAATACGGAGTGAATACCAACTCACGCACTATGTTTATCACATCTCGTGTTAATCTCCACTTTATGCTTTTGTTCGAAGAAAACTTCCCAATTTGACGAGGCACTTGCTCAAGTCTGATCCGCTCGATGAATAGCCGCCGGATTGAGAAATCAAATAGAGGCACTGTTCAAAAGTTATTCAACACTATCACAGATATCCCTACTATGATAGTTGACCCTAGATCCTTGCTCTCCTCATTTCAAGTAGTAGGCGACCTCCAAGACTTGAACTGCCTTGCGTCAATCCGTTCCTCGAACATCTGATCAATCTCCGATATTGCTCTGCCCTTCATTTCCGGTATGTAGAAGAACGAGACAACAAGCCCGATTGTGCACAGACCCGTGTAAACGAAACCGGTCTTGGCGCCGAGGTTGCCCTGGTCCGTGTTGAAGATGTACGGTAGCACGAATCCAAAGAGAGAGGTAGCGGCGCCTGCAACGAGCCACCCAATGCCTTGCGTCTTGGCACGGAGTTCCAACGAGGATGTTTCGCCGCTAATCGCGTAGGAGCACGGCCAAACGCCCAGACCGGCCACCATGATGATGAAAATCAAGACTATGGCAGTGTACCTACGATGGCATGGTGTCAGTATTCCAAGTAGATATTGAACATCTCCAGAGAGTAGAGAATAGCAGACAGAGGCAAAAGAAACCACTTTTGGTGAGGCCAGGGAGCGTGCTTACCACACAGTAGGCTGTCCAGACCAGAAACCCGAGATGCCCATAGAGAGCCATAATAGAGACAGGATGGACAGCGTAACTATAATCAGAGGGCGACGGCCGACTCTGGACAGGATCCATATGCTGGCCAGGTTGGCCAAGAATCCACAGAAGATCCCGATCACAAGGATCATTAGACTCAGATTTGCTCGCATGCCTACCACTTGTGCAAAGTAGCTCGCCTTCGCCAGCAGTGTCAGGCCAAATATGTTGGGTAAGAGATTCGCAAAGATCACGATCAGGGTCCTTCGGAGGTTTGTTCCCTGGAAGCAGTCCCGATAAGTCGCCCGTGTGCGTTCCCGTTCGCTTTCGATATTCCGCCGAATCAACTCGACATTCTTCTCGCTGTCCATGCCCGGAGAATCTAGCCGGCGCTGGGCCTTGAGAGCTTCGACAAGTCGCCCTTTGCGGATGAGATATGTCGGACTCTCAGGTATGATGAGCGCGACAACAAAGGGAACCACGGACAGGGGCCACTGCGTAGCAAAACAGATAGTGTAGCCGTCGCTGATACCAAGGCAGGCATAGATTACGCCCGCACCGATGAGCTGACCCAAGAGAGTGAAGACCGAGAAGAAGGCAAGGATGGAACCTCGGAGCACGGGAGGGAGGACCTCAGACATGTAGGTTTGCGTAGTTGCCATAACTATGCCGATCGCGCCGCCTTGGAATGCTTTGCCAACCAAGAATATGACGCGCCTGACGTGGATGTCGTCGGACTTGTTTGACACGAACAGAATGGCGACGCCAATGGCCGATAGAAAGGACCCGACAGCGAGTGACGAACGGCGGCCCACCCAGTCCTGAAAGGAGCCGCCGATGACTGCACCGATCATCGACGCTCCGGGACTCGCAAAGTTCCAGAGGCCTAGCCAGAGAGACGGCAGGATCCATTTCCCGTTGTACTTCTCACCAAAGTCCTCCCTTTTGCACCGTGTTAGCTAACTTCAGTGCTCGCTCTGGAAGGGAAGCGAACCCCATACTGGAAGCTGGGCATCGAAGAAGTGGTGCCGACAATGACATAGTCATAGCCATACATGAGGATGGCCGAGGTCAGCCCAATGCAGTATATGGTCACGCGACGCCATTTCCTGAGCGCCTGCCACAGCGGAAGCTCATTGGATGTCACCGCCTCTGCATGCTCAAACGTTGGCTCGGCGTCTTCGCGCTTGGTGTCTGCCATTGGAGACTGCTCGTTCTGCTTCTCTTCCATAATCTCTGTGTTATTTGTCACCAAACGTAGAAGAGGGGGGAAGGGTTTGATTGCGTTGGACATCGCTGATAGCACTTGTGGTAGTATTTAACCTTCTCCCCTTTGTGATCGCCACCAATCACTTCATGCCAAGCCATGGAGTTGAGGGCCATGGCCTATCATCTTGCTGCTGCTGTCTCCTCACCTTGGCTGAGGGGTCAAGCATTGACATCGACGAAGCGGCCCGCTTTTGCAGCGACCGGAGCCGAATCGCATGTGACAGGCGCGAATGCTTTGGTCATTCCATCACTCTGCAATTTATCCTATGTATTCTTGAAGATTGGACATATTGTTAGTCACCGAGTCATCGCCCATTTTACAAAGGCTTTTTGTTTATCTATCTATCTATTTATCTATCTAATTCTCCTTGTTGCTTGACGAGTGCTCTCTCATTCCAGACTCCATACTCCCAAAGCGTCGAGACAGTTCTCGTTCCCTTCCAATACCTTGCCGTGAGTTGGCAATACCAATGCTTGTCCCTCCGTTGTGGCCCATCATGCGCCAATCAAGTGGCATGTTAGGCACTACCCTCCGTCGAAGTGACCCATTCTACTCTGGGAGACTCGTACTCCAGCAGCTGGGGTCTCGATCTGATGCTGATCTTATATCCTAGTAGCTGGCATGAATGCCACCTTGGCAGAGTCCGCATACCCACACAGGATAATTGACCACGTTCCTGCAAGGGCAATGGCGGCACCGGCACATGCTAGGCGGTCCGGCTCCGGGGATGCTGCTCGTATAGCTCCCTCCCGGGTATGGAGGGGGTGCCATAACGTTCCGCCGAGGCGTCATGTCAAACGGCGGACCGTATGCGCTATCCAACAGCTGAGGCGCGGCGGGCATGCACCGGCCCTGTCGGCAGTCTGGACAGATATTGCCAGGCTGGAGCCTCGCCGTGGCAGTGCAGTAGCAATTCTGGCAGCGGCAGTTGGCTTGAGTGCGATCTGTCCGATTGTGGCCTGCCTTGAGTTTGCCGGCGCAGCCTCCCCGCTTGCACTCAGAACACAATGTGGAGTCTTGTTTGGCGACGCGTTGCCGGCAATGACAGCGCTCGCATGAGCAGGGCCGAAGGGGGTTCGGGCGCCTGCAGAGGCCCTGTGAGCAAGCATCGCAGAAGCCATCGCTGGTGGTAGCTGGCTTGGTGCAGTTGCAACGCGCGCACTTGCAGACACTGCCCGGCTTGTATCCACCACCACCACCACCACCTGAGCCACCTCCAAAAGATGAAGGGTAACCAGGCATAGGTGGTCCCATTGACGGGCCCATGGGATACATGGGGTAAGACATGGTGGGCTGTCGTTGTGTGTGTAGGTCGAAGTAGTGATCGTGCTTTGCTTGGTTCGATGTGCTTGAGAATGTCAAGCAAGGGCTTAACAGTTCTTGCTGACTCTGGATGTGAGGATGTTGTCGAGATCTCCAAGAAAAATTAAAGGCGATCTGAACTGGGTTTATATAGGGATTCAGGGCAGAAAATGTTCAACACGTTTCTATTCACCAAGGTTGTTTTCCAAAGTTCATTCCAAGGATCACTATATATTATTGTTTAGGAGAAGCGCAAAAACGCTGTAACTTTAGGGTATGAAACAAAGAGCAAGGCTTAGGTATGGTATCATACCTCTTGTCTAGAAGGATTCTGCTGTGTTTCATAGAGGTAACAATGGAATCAATCATTGGAAGCCCCCCAGCGTGAATCAGTAGCCCTGGAAAACATTCATGACAAAGAAGCTTGCAGCAAACGACAATGGGAATCAATTCACGCCTTAGCACTGTCAAGTTACTCGGGGTTGACCAAGGCAAGCTGTAGCAGAACTGGTCATGTTTCACTGACTTTGATTCATTGCTCTGGTCTAGGCCATATCTCCAAGAGGACCATTGATTGCTTCATGGAACAGTCACCAGGCCCTGCTGTCTGATGCACAGATGCATTTCAAATAGCATCACTACCTCAGCTCTAGCTCCTTGATCTCCCAAATGACCAGTTATTTCAACGGCAGTGTTCATAACATTCCAAGAGTGTTGTTCCCGCCCTAAATCTCAAGTCCTGCTCGAGGCAACCAAGCCTCTTAGAGATGCAATTAGGGTGCTGACGAGAAAAGTATCCAAACCAGGTACCTCCTTCACCGCGGCTCGAGTTGGCCTTGCAGACAAATATGGCAGAATCCAAATGGTCCAGGCATCATACCCCTGCATTCGCAGAGGGAGCACGCGCACCGGAAATCCCCGTAGCGATGGGTATGGCTGTGCAAGCTGCCTCCGCCGAAGGATCTCTCCGGGAACTCGCCCTCCCATCGAGGGTAGGTCTGCCGAGATCTCCCACTGTAGTGCCCGCCTTGTTGGCAGTTGGAGCAGATCTTCCTGTGCGAGCCCGTGGTCGGCGTCTGGCAGTCGCACTTGTTGCACACGCACTTTTGCTTGGCCTCGTTGGGGAATCTCGGCCTCTGGCGCTTGTTCATGCACTGGCCTATTTTGCAGAGTCGACACTTGGTTTCGGGGGCCTTGCAGCGAGTCTCACTTGGGCAGTTTTCGCATGCACAGAGTGGACTTCCGCCGCAAAGGCCTTGCGCACAGTAGCTACAGCAGCCATTGACCCCGTCGGGCATACTTGGGCAGTGGCGGCATCGCTTGCAAACGCAGGGAGCAAACGCACTGAGGCCGCCACCGCAGCCGCCACCGCCGCCGTACGATGGAACAGCCGGTGCTTAGACATAGATATTGTCTGGAGTAGGTATCGCCATAATGTGGTCTATGTTCTGGTCTGCGCAGTGGTGCTCGGATGATGGAAATGGCTGGAGTGAATCTCAATTGTCGGGTGAATCTTGTCGAATAAATCTTGTAGATGAGAGGAAAGATCCCAGGGCAAGAGGAAACAACACAGGTCTTTATGCACCTGCAGTGTCGATATTTGTTATACGTGTGACCCCTTCCATGCTACCATGGTACTGGCTATTCCATACCCGCTCACTCCCAACCTAGCCAAGCGAGTTTGATTCTACGATGCTGGCAACTCATTGAGGCTTTCGATTCCCGACCCTGGTAATATAGCGGTCATATCAATCGTCGGCCTAGGCAATTTTGAATAAGCTCCAGATGCAAAGCAAGTCCTACTCAAAGAGAAAACTGTTATTTCCTACCTCGCTGTTCAAGCAACTTCCTATGGTTGTATACTATTTTATGAATACCTCGCGCAGACGGCCTCGCTATCTTGTGCATCGGGCCAGTGGTTCACCGACCACGTGATAGAAGCCTCTCGAGCCATGTTCTAGAGTTTAAAAAGTCCGGGACTGATCGCGGTCTTCGGATCTACATCAGGGACGAGGTGGCAGCCGTCAACAAGGTGGAAGGTCTTGCGATGGGGGGATTCTTAGATCAATCCAAGATACCATTTGTAGCCTTTTGATTGCGAACTGTCATAGAATAATTGAAACATAGGTATTATGTCCATTGATTTGTTCAACCGTGTCTAATTGGCAGTGTAACCCGGCTTGTCGCTGGCAGGCTGACTGAGCAGCGAGCTTCTTGAATAGATGTCATTGTTCAATGCCAGTGTAAATCAGTCAATACAGAAGGCAGTGGGTAGATACCCAAGATGCTAGGCACCCATCAGTTCCGTCCTGTTGATGGAGGAAGACACAGGGTAAGATAAGGCTCTGTGTTGAGTTGCGTGCCTGGGAGCAATAGTTGGTCAAGACTCAAGAGACAGTATTGAGCGGACCCACAGCAATGAGCTTTACTGGGGCGGCACGTTCCCAATCCCGATATGCTCTGCCGAATAGAGATGCTTGGAGCTGTGAGTGGGGCAACCGGTTACCATCCGGCTAATGTAAGAGGATTCGTTGATCAACATGGATTTGACATGCAAGCATGCTTTCCTTGCTGCGGAATGAAATTGCAGTGAAGCCCGGTCTGTAATGCGGCGCACTACATCCTAAAACACAATCTCTCGCTGCCTTGAGTCGCAATGCAAGAATCTTCTCCAGCCACCCAGCTGCAACAAGCAGCACTTCTCCAGAACCCAGGGCCATCAGCTCAGCTCACAGTCCAGGACCATCCCGTCGCATACCCAGGACCCGGAGAAGTCCTCGTCAAATTGACCCACAGCGGGATATGGTAAGACTTCTTTCCCACAGAGCCGCGTGGGAAACATCCAAGAACTGACGCACAACTCACCAACTCAGCGGTTCGGAGCTCCGGGCACTGCACGGCTGGGGCAAGTACGATGAAATTATCGGCCATGAAGGCGTTGGGAGCATTGTCAAACTGGGCGATGGTGTCCCGACCGGCATGCTCGGAAAACGCGTCGGGGTGAAATGGCTCTATCGAAGTTGTGGCGAATGTGCTACCTGCCAGCGCGGATTCGTCCACATTTGCCCCCAACAGATGAACACGGGTCGTTCTTGTCCCGGCACCCTGCAGCAGTTCGTGGTTGCTGACAGCAGGCATCTGACCGAGATACCAGACACTTTGACAGGAGAAATTGCGGCGCCGCTGCTATGCGCCGGTCTCACTATGATGGGTGCCATCGGCCAGCTACCCGAGGACGTGGTCGCGGGCGACTGGTTGGTCATTATCGGGTCTGGAGGCGGTCTGGGACACATCGGGGTTCAAATCGCTGCCAAGGCAAAGGGATTCAAAGTCATTGCAGTGGACACTGGCGCGTCCAAGAGATCTATCTCGCTCGACTCTGGGGCCACGGCGTTTGTCGACTACGCCACCCAGGATGTTGCAGCCGAAGTCAAGAACCTCACCGGTGAAGGCGCGGCAGCTGTGATTGTTGTGTCAGACTCAGAGCAAGGATTCAGGCTGTCAGCGCATATTGCCAGGCCGTTAGGGACTATCCTTCTCGTCGGACTACCGCCCGAGAGTTTGGACTTACCTATCTCAGTGATGATGTCTATACGCAAGGGTAGGTAGAGACTGTACATTGTCGGCCCCATTTTCGTTAAGCTAACATGAAATATGTAGGGCTCACTATCAAAGGCGTGCTTGTTGGCTCTGAAGAACAGATGCGAGAGGTTCTCCAGTACGCTGTGGATGGGATCGTCAAACCATCGGTGGAAGTCTTGAAGCTGGCTCAAGTAGGTCTAGCAATAGACAGGTTACGCAAATGGGACATTCCTGGTAGAATTGTCATTGCCTTGCCAGAGTAAGACATGAGCACAAGGATAATACATAAAATGCAACCTGATTAACACAATCATCGGTTTATCATTGCGGGTCTCGATTTGCATACGTTCGTCTCTTAACCACTCAAAACCTATTTATTTTCCGAGGCCGTTCTCGACCTCCATGAAAGACTCCAAGATAGACAACACCGCCGTTTGCGCAGCAGTGTCCTCGTATTTAGGGTAAGGCTTGCGAGTGTAGCACTTGGACATGTCATAGCCAAGCAATTTAGCTACCGCCCACTTGGTCCCATTAATGCCCGCCTTTGTAAGCTCCCACTCTGCTTTGGCCAGCTTGTGTTGGAGTGCGAGGGCCTCTTTTACTTTGCCTGCTTGATAATCTTGATAAACCTTTACGCATGCCTAGATGAAAAATGTCAGTAAGAATCCAAGGGCTGTTGAACATGAATTTGAGACCATACGCACCCTCGGGCACAAATTAGCAAAGCCAGCAATACACCCGGCGCCGCCGACACTGAGCGCCGGTATCATCCAGTCGGCAAAACCGGATAGGACACAGAACTCCTTAGCATCGAAGTCGGCCGTGACGCGCACCGCTTTTCCAACGCCGCCGCAAGTGAGCTTGGTACCGACGATGTTGGGATGCCGTCCGAGGACTGACATGATGTCCGAGGATACCTCAATGCCCGAAGTCACTAGCGGCCAGCTGTAGATCAAGATGGGAATAGGGCTTGCATCAGCGACCTAGGGCGCTGTCAGAAGGTGTTCCAGGATGACTCAATTTGGTCTGTGAAATACCTCTTGGAAGAATTTCGTGATCGCAGCAGGGTCCATGGCAAAGTGGAAGTAACTTGGTGTCAGTACCAGCCCGTAGTCTGCTCCAACTTCTTTCGCGGCCCTCAACTGCTCGATTATCTCTCGCGTAGTCTGACCGACCGTGCCGATGATGATGGGTAGGTCTTTGCGACCACATTGAATAGCGATCTCCCGAGTCAGCGAGATGAGCTTCATCCGCTCCACCGCTCGTAGGGCGACCGCCTCTCCATTTGATCCTGCAATGACAACTGATTTCCACGTTGTTAGTTCGTCGCATCATTCCTACCAACGCACTCACTTACCACCCGTGAGGCCGCCCTTGATGAGGTAGGACAAATGTTTTGACTGGAGATCGTAGTCAATTTCTTGCTGAGGATCGTCACTGAACCAAGTCAGTGACGCAGCGTAGACGCCCGCGGGAAACGCTTTGGTCGCCATGTTCTATTCGCCTAAAGGGTAACGACTGTGAGCCTTTGTGAGTTTCACAAGGTAATTTACCAAAGAAAATGTAGCAGGTAGCTTTTTCTCCAAATAGATTGATAAAAAGGTAACTTTATCACGACTTGTCTTTACACATCTTATTGTTGGTCTACTAAAGGAAATGTCGATGGTAGCTATACAGCTGCCGAGAATGCCGAGGCGTCAGAGTGGGGAAAGCCACCCAGTCGGACATTCATCGGTGTTCTCCGCATTGCTATAAACAAGAGATTGTAGGTCCGTCGCGGAAGCCCGAACGAAAAGGGCTTAAACCGTCGGTAAGTACCCTCCCTTCCACGTTCAATGCCCATGAATCCATGATACATTCACGCGAGAGACTTCCAGCACTACGGCCTGATTCGCAAGCTTCACGCTGAAACTTGGAACTAACCGTTTTAATCAACACAGCTGTGAAGCAGACATTCCCATGACTGTATTCCTTTGATGTTCGGATAAAGTATTGGCCACATTTGAGTAGATGCATTACATTACATATCTCTATTTATTGATTTAATCGGAATTTGACGTGACGCCCTTGAGAATTAAGAGACGGCCGCCTTCGACTCGGACCACTTTACCATCCATGAAAGACCCTGCCTTGCTTGAGAGCCATAACGCAGTTCCGACCATGTCCTCCTCCGTCCCCGCCCGCTTAGCTGGAGTCTCACCAGCCAAGTGAAGGTTCGAGTTGGCGTCGTTGGTGGTCATGCCCGACGGAACAATGCCAGGCGAAATGGCATTGACTCGTACTGGGGCTTATTAGTCACTGATCACTACAAAGTCGGGTAGACCGCCAATACTCACTGTAGTAGTCGGCAAATTCCATTGCCATGATTCTGACAAGGTGGTCCACAGCAGCCTTGGATGTTTGATAGCAAGGGACGAACTGGTGGTTGTGCACGCTGGCGGGGCTGCTGAACATGATCACTGAACCTCGTCCTTCGCCCTTGGCTGCAGCCGCACCCAAAAGCGTCACCAGGCCCGCTGTGAGGTAGTATGGAGCGAGTACGTTTACTCGGAACACCTGTTCCCATCCCGCATACGGCGCAGAGAGCGTCGCCTTTTCAAGTTGCTCGAGACTGTCTCCTGGTCTGTAGGTGATTTCGTTCATGTATCGTATGCCGGCACAGTGGACTAACGCGTCTAGTGATTGCCGACCTGCCTTGACTGCAGCTATCACCTTCTGTACCCCCTCCTCGGTTGAGAGATCTCCAGCAAATCTGGATCAATGATGGTGTCAGCTGACGGATGTTGAATAGCAATGAAAAGCACGTACAATTCGATACTGGCGGTGCTTCCGGTCGTTTCTGCAAGTTGTTTCAACTCTTCTTGTGTTTCTTTCAAAGACTTTTCGTTGACATCGATCAAGATGACAGACGCTTTGTTGACAAAGAACCCGCGCGCTAGCATACGGCCAATGCCGCTTGCTGGTTGCCCAGATCAGCAACCCAATTGATCAATTGACCAGCTTAAAGAGTAAAGACAGCGTGTACTTACCTGCGCCTGTAATGGCAATCGAACGTCCTGAGACGTCGAAGAGTGCACTCGTGAGTAATTGCTCGGCCATCTTGCTTGGTCGATTAAGAGGCGCTGCTCTGAAAGTTGGGATCAAGGGCTCGAGTCTCGCTCGACTGAATATGCTGATACGGCTTGGCAATCGCCTGACTGCATTTGCGTACTTCAATGAAATCGACCAATCCCCATACCTACCCCCCATTTCAAAGGTCTCTTCCGCCTAGAATACAGATACGATAGAGCGGCGGGATTGCGGGGGAGGTCCGGCCCACTGGCTGGAGGCCGACAAGATGGCCAGAACCGACGGGAATCTCCGAGCCTCGACGCCCGCCGGTTCGCCCTCCGCAGAGTGGGGGTCTCAATGCTTCGGCCAGCCATCATCCCACTCGCACTCGTCAGCGATTAAGCTTATGCTGGCACTAAGCATGGAAATAACTTGCCCTCTACACATAAAGAAAAGGCTAAGAGGATTGCCTATCACTGCATTGGCAAATCCAATCGTCCACTTGCTGCCAAGGACTTGCCTCGCCAAAGCCGCCTCTCCTTTTTGGACATTTTCAGCTAGCCGACACGTATTGTCAGGTCCAGCTTGTGTTCGCCATGCCATCTTTGTTTGCTCTGGTAGGCGTGGCCAGTGCCGCCTTGGCTATCGCAGCATTGGTATACTTGTACTTCTTCTATGTCGACTATCCCAAGATCAAAGGCATTCCCGAAGCTCATGGCGGGGACCTGCTTGCTGGTCATTTCTACCAATTGGGAGCCGACCATGCCGTGACGGCGGAGAGGTGGTCGAAGGAGAACAATTGGCCCGTCTTCCAGATACGAATGGGAAGGCGGCGTGCCGTAATTCTCAACTCTTTCAATAGCTCTCGCGAATGGATGGTCAAGAACCAGACGGCAACGGTGGACCGGCCGTGGTTTCATACCTTTCACGGGGTTGTTTCCGCTACCTCAGGTATGTAAAATAGCAGATTTTGCAGGTGGTTGAAACCTGTTAACCCCCTTTCAGCTGCTACTATTGGTACGAGTCCATGGAATGAGCGCACAAAGAAGCAGAGACGAGTCGTTGGCTCCTTCACCACTGGGCCCTCGATCCAGAAGATGCGATCATTACTAGACCTTGAAACTGCGGCCATGATCTCTGGCCTTTATTACGATAGCGAGAAAGGAGAGAAGGAAATCATGCCGCATGTGTATGAGAAGCGCGTCTCACTGAACGTCATGACCATGTTCTGCTACAGCACGAGGTTCACTTCTGTCGACGACCCAATGTTGCTTCAGATTCTTGAAGATGCTACAACTATTGCGAGGTAACTAAGCACCTTTCAGCACTCATGGGTATCGTATACTGACATCGTGTCACAGTTTCCGGTCCACTGTTGCTAACCCTCAAGACTTCATCCCGCATTTGCGATACCTCTCAAGTAATTCTCGGAACGATGAGGCTGTCACTGTTCGCGCCCGCCGTGACGAATGGCTGAAGCGAATGCTCGAAGAAGCCCGGTCGAGAGGGCCTGTAGAGGGAGCGACTCGGAAGAGTGTAGCGGAGATGCTGCTGACTGAAGGGGCCCAGGAGGGGTTGACTATTCGTAAGTTCTGAGACAAGATGTTGAAAAATTCCGATTCTCGAGCATGTCCGCTAACTAGCCATACAGTTGATGTCAAGACTATCTTGGGTGGGCTCATGTCTGGCGGCTTCGAGACAATCTTCTCCACTGCCATCATTGCCATAGGTGTTTTAGCATCGCCAGCAGGACAGGCTATTCAACAGCAGGCATACGACGATATAATGAGCGTCTATGACACGCCCGAGGATGCGTTTGAGCGCTGTCTCACAGAAGAGAGATCACCTTACATCATGGCCTTGGTGAAGGAGTCCCTGAGATTCTTCCCTCCGCTAAAGCTGCTCCCGGCTCGGCAAACCTACAAAGAGTTTGAGTACAACGGCGCTACCATTCCGAAAGGTGTGCTTGTCTACATTAATGCACAGGCTGCCAATCGAGGTAAGATCACGGTCGTCACTGGGAGACTCATACTCGAATGTCACAACTAATATTCATAACAACACAGATCCGGAGATCTTTGGTGAAGATGCCGACAAGTTCCGACCCGAGCGATGGCTCGACACCTCGAGGGAGATCCCCCCTCCGTACCATTATGCGTACGGCGCTGGGTCGCGCATGTGCACTGCCGTAAACTTTGGTAACCGGGTGCTCTACGCTATCTTTCTCCGTCTCATTGTCTCGTTCAAGCTCACGGAAAGCAAATCGATGCCAGCAAACACGGACTATATCGGATATAAGAGAGATCCGTCCGAGTCAAATGCTATCCCATCCGACTTCAAGGTCAAGCTGAACCCGCGGAATAAGGACACTCTCGAGAAGTGCCTGGCTCAATCCGAGCAGAACGTCGCGGCTCTGGCGACAGGTGGGGCTGCTGAGGCACTCTTGAGGTGATGGAGGGCCAGTCAAGAAATAGAGTACCCAGCGTTACTAGATAGAACATGTATAACAAACAAGCCAAGCCTCTGGTTTGCCTACTCGAGTGTGTTCTAGTTCATATTAGGTATGGCTTTGGAGATTTCAACTGTTCCTGTGGGAACTAATTATCTCTAACTGTTGCTCTGCCCACTTATGCATACGTGTATACTGTTCAGCACATCCCTACCGGACGACCGCCCCTCTTCCACACCTGTGCATCCTTCATGACAAAGTCAACCTTTCTCATAGCGCTTGGCGATTCTTCCGGATTTTCGTCCAGTGCAATGATATCAGCTTGGAGGCCGGTGTCAAACCAACCGAACCGTCGTCCGGAGAGATCCCCACCACACGACTCCCAGCCACCAACAGTACACGATTCGAGGACATCCGCAACGGGTATGCCGGCCTCAACCATAAGCTCGAGTTCCCTGACGTTGTCTCCGTGAGGATAAGTTCCCGTGTCTCCGCCGCACGCGATCCTCACGCCCAGGTCGTAGGCACGCTTGACCTGCGCCAGGATTTCCTTGAAACGCTTGGCGTGTAGCTTCTCTGCGATAGCCAACGTCGGGACGAAGATGACCTTCTTCCGAACCATCTCGTGGAACATCTCGTCGGTGGAGAAGTACGCGTGCTCGATCGAATTGACACCAGCTCTGATAGCTGCCAGAGCCCCCTCGAGAGTACAGCAGTGCGCAGAGACGGGACAGCGTGCCAGGGCTGCCTCCGACACGATAACGTCCATCTCGGCCTGGGAGAAAACCATGTAGTCGGGGTTCGGGTCCGCGGGCGGGTGCAGCACGCTGGGGATATAGGGATGTTGCTGTGCCGGAGGTGATCTCATGATCCTGCGGCGGTAGTCGGCGAAGAACTTGATGATATCGGCACCGGCCGCTATGCGACGTCGCACTGCTTGTCGACACTGCTCAACCCCGTCTACGGCGTCAGCACCTGCAGGCAGGCAGTGACCGCCGGCGCTGTTCTCCGTCCGGCATTCAAAAGACCCCGTGCTCGCGAGCACCTTTGTCGCTACGAACAGTCGTGGGCCAGGCGTCAGGCCTCGGGCGATTGCGTCTCGCAGATTCGCGTCGGACTCTTGCATGCCTTCCGAACCGAGATCCCTTTTGAGCATCAGTGTTAGTGTTCTCTAAGCTTGGCTTCCACTCGTCGTCGTTATTTACCTATATGTTGTGTATCCAGCCAGCAGAGCAGTTCGGCAGTGGTTGACACCTCGCACCACTCTTTCCGTCATGCTCTCGTCTCGCTTTTGCTTGATAGCAGCGGCTTCACTAAGTGACTAGTGTTAGCTGAATGACTAGAATAGTTTCTATATGTTTTGAACTTACTCGTAGGAATGCAGAAACACATGCGTGTGTGCGTCTACAAAGCCGGGCATCACATACTTGCCGCGCAAGTCAATGTCTCCATCCCGGAAGACAGTGTCGAAGGGCTTGGCCGCGTCTTCTCGGTCGAAGACTTCAACGATGAGGCCGCTAGCAGCATCAACAGTGATCGATGCGTTTGTTCGAGCCCGCTTGAGCTTTGGATCGAACAACCACGAAGTGTGCACGGTGAATTGAGCCATGACTGTTGTCGAATCGAGACTGCTTGGCAAGAGATTACGCAAGACAATCCATTGAACAGCAAGGGCTAGCCCCGAAGATTGAGGCCTCTCTTCAATTGTATGTCTAGTTGATTGATATCTCAGCTTAGGCTTCATTACGGTGCTTGGCGAACTCTTGGCTCTAGACGACCGCTCGCCGGAACGCGCGAGTTCCACTTGGATATGACGCTATCCGCCGATGCTCACACGAGTTGGAAATGCTGGCCCGGATCCACTAGTCTTTCATCGGCCTAGGAGGAGCAGTTAGTGTTTTGTATGCTATCAATTTCGGATGATCACCGCCGTTCACAACCACCTCGTCAGGATTTCTCATCGTGGCTGTTCAAGTCATTATCCCCCGCAAAAGTCTCCCCGCATTTCCCGGGGTGCATCTTTCTATCAATACCGGGGCAATGAAAGGGATATATCGGATCAGTCCGGGATAAAGTCCCACATCCTCGGATCAGAGCAGTCAGTCGAGAGTTGCACTCGTGACCTTTTATCTCGACATGGCCAGCGCACAAGTCTCACACTTGATGCATCGCTAGTTCTGATCAGATTATAGAAAAGATCGCCCCTCCTACCTTATCTCCACATCTGGTACTACGTCGTTCTCTTCACCTCATCTGTGTCGAGTCTCCGAGATTTGCCTCTGGAGTCTGGACGTTCAACAAACATTTGCAATGGCTACCACTGGCGAAGACAGAGCGGTGGAGATGGCGCCAGTCTCCCCGATCCCCTCCACGAATCCCAAGACGGCTGTTTTGCATGATCATGGCGATGCAGCTCTCGACTTTCTTGAACACCACGAAGCTGTGGCATACACAGCCGAGGAGGAGAAAGGAGTCATCCGAAAGATTGACAAGGTGTTGATGCCCCTGGTAAGACTCATCATCACAGCGCGAGCAAACAGGGGCACGTAGCGACTGACTTGTATGGAATAGATGATCATCTCCTACACCATTCAATTCATGGACAAGAGTGTCATGGCTCAAGCCGCTGTCTACGACTTGCTCACTGATCTGAAATTGGTTGGTCAGCAATACTCATGGTGCTCGTACGTCATTCCTCTGTCTTGAATCATCCCGCCAGTATCACTAAACGTGCGAGTTGCAATATAGATCTATCTTCTACTTCGGGTACCTGGCGTTTCAACCATTTGCCGCACGGCTTCTGTCTTATCTGCCGCTGGGACGATTCGTTGCGTACACCTCACTGGTCTGGGCGATCATCCTGTTTTGCACCGCTGGAGCGAGCAACTTCCAAGGCCTCATGGCTCTGCGCTTCTTCTTGGGCATGTCCGAAGCTGGTATCTCCCCAGCCTATGTGCTGATCACGGGTACTTGGTACAAGAAGGATGAGATCCCACTGCGCATCACGCTGTGGTATTGCGGCAATGGCTTTGCCATTATACTGCAGTCGTTTATCGCGTACGGTGTAGGACACATCCACGTGAATGGGGTTCCGGTCTGGAGATGGTTCTTTATCATCTTCGGACTAGTAGGCCTTGTCTGGGCTGCTGTTCTCTGGTTCTTCATGCCCGATACCCCTTTGACTGCGTCGTTCTTGAACGAGCGTGAGAAGGCTATTGCCATTGAGAGACTCCGGGAAAACCGCACTGGCATCAGCAATCAAGAGTTCAAGAAGGATCAACTTTGGGAAGCTCTGCTGGACATCAAGGTTTGGTATGGTTTCTTCTACAGCATTGCCTGTGTCGTCCCCGCAACGGCAGTAGCCAACTTTGGAGGTCTCATCATCAAGGGTAAGTCATCCATGACGTGGCAACGTCCTGGAGCCAACAGCCTAATCTTTATGTGATATCTAGGGTTTGGCTACGGCAGCTTTGAAACATCGCTGCTTAACACACCGCTTGGTCTGACCGAGAACATCGGCCTCATCGCCTCAGGGCTTCTCACATACTACTACCCCAACACGCGCTGTTTGGTGCAGTTCCTCTGCAATGTCCCCGCCATCATAGGGTCGGTTCTTGTGTACGCCCTTCCGGCTCAGAACAAGGTCGGCCGGCTTATTGCATTCTACTGCACCAACTTCACCAACGGGTCCCTGCCGATGATGTTTGCTCTCACGACCACCAACATCGCCGGCCACACGAAGCGAGCCGTCGCCAGCGCGATTCTCTTCGTTGGCTACTCCATCGCGTTCATCATTGGCCCGCAGTTCTTCCTCCAGAGCGAGGCCCCTGGATATGCAACGGGCTTCAAGACCATGATCGTCATGTTTGCCATTGCCGCCTTCGCACCAGGCCTGTACTACCTGTTCATGATCTGGGAGAACAAGCGCAAAGCCAAGAAGCTGGCTCTGTCCGATGACATCAACGTGCCCGTAGAGAATGAAGAGTTCTTCGATCTCACGGATAAGCAACAGGCTCGCTTCGTATACTCTATGTAAACGGGTCATATCTAACAAGTTGGAAGGGGGCCTTCATGGGCCGTCCGATTACCAATTAGATATTCAAGAGACAGAATCTCGAATGGTGATTTCCTTTTCAAACCATCAATCAACTTTATCTTTACTTGAGCTGCTCTGTCATTGACGCAAGGTCTGCCAATATGGAGGCGCCAAGTTGATCGGGTGTCATGAAGGTATTATCACCCCCCTGAAACTCATTCTCATAAGTCGGGTCAGCTGGCAATACTCCCCAGCTCGGATCCCACTGGAAGAACTCCAGATCCTCAGCCATGCTCCCTCCAAGTAGCGTCGAAATATCATCAAATCCGAATAAGCTGTCGTCAACAACATTGCCGGTCAGGGCACCCTCAGAGAATAATAGCCCGTTGATCTCCTCTGTGATGGACATGTCGCCATCCAGGAATTGGTTGTTGTTCCAAGCCACGACAGCCGTTGCGATCTTGTCAGCCAGCGGCTTTAATCGTTCAACACACGCCGCGGCTCCAGACCATCCTTGGCCAATATTTCGAATGATTTGTAGGCACTGGGGTACTAGCACCTGCACCATGAACAAGATCTGGTTGTTCAACGGCTGCCAGTCCAAAGACGTCCAGCACGCCTCTAGCCCGACGACAACTGTCTCAAACAGAATATGCAGCGCGTGCCATGGGTAGAATAGCCGGCGCCGACCTTCTTGTCCCAGGTAATCTTCGATCACGCACCTCGCAGACTCCAGAACTATCCTGCGGTCCTCCGCCGTTCTCGTCTTCATGCGAGGAGTCGGGCGGTAAAGACGGATACGCAGGTGATAGAACTGGATATGCTTAAATTCGAGCATGCCATGCTTGGTGAATTTCTTCGCTTCCATGTACCATTCATGTAGTCTGCCGTCCAGATCGTGTACCCATCCCTCCAGCGTCGGACTTCCGAACTTGGCGACGTCCTCTCCGAGATGCATGACGCGATGAACCTCTGTTTCCAGGGCTCGATACTTGCGTATCTGATTGGCTGATGATCTCTTGTCGACATCATTTGTGGACATGGCAAAGGCGTCTTGCTCGTTGGCTAGTACTTTAGCCTGGGTAAATGTTAGAACCCAGTCTCTGGAACTACAGATGAGGTTACTCACTCTTACTGTGATTATCTCCTCCGGAAATGACAAAGGAAGACGAAGGATCGTACACAACGACCGCTCCATACCATATGTCACCCAAAACAGCTTAGCGCGTTGCAGAGCCTGTTCTGTGTCCATTTGGGGAGGAGGTTCCTTGAAGAGGCCTAGTGCAAGGGCCGTCCGCACAGCATTCGCTATACAAGGCCAGTTGTCTACCCTTTCCGGACGCATTTGGGCATAGTGCGCCAACAGCAGCGAGACCTGGAGCGACATCATCTCGCTATCGACCTCGAGCGACTGCAGATGTACCAGGGCAGAGTTGTAGAACGACTCTGACGCACTGCGAGCCTGGTTATCGGCCGTCCACGTCAAGGTCATGGTAGAAATGGCGAGAACGATGAAGAGAACAAAGTACTCGAAATGGCCTAGCCCAGCAGTTTCAGCACTGCCGTACGCCAGCGAAGATCCCTCCATCTGGAAGTCCTTGCTCAGGGTCTTATCGACAATGTCCGCCAGCTTTGTTTCTGGGATGCAGGGATACTGTGGCAGGTGGTTCTCTGCGTAGTTCTGGACCATGCGACGGATGGCTGAAGACGGCACGCTGCTGAGATCTATGATCGTGTTCGAGTTGGCGCGGCTATGTGGTATCATAGAGGAAGGTGTCTTCGGTTTCCTTGCTTGCGGGGAAACAGCAGTCTCGTTTTGCGCCTCTCTTTCGTCTCGTCGGCTTCGCGGCAGTTCGCGGAGAATGGCTAACGGGGGGCATGAAGGTCGGAATATCAGGCTCGAAGATATAAGAGACCGAAGGTAGAGTGGAGTAGAAGGAACGCCGTATGATATTGTCGCTTGTCCAATGATGGATGCCATCGAATTCGGGACATTTTGGGGAGCGGCTCGGAAGGCGAGGACTTGGGCTTCGAGCTCCGCGGCGCGTCGTTCCAGAGACTTGACTAAACTGCGGAAGTAAACAGTGTTAGAACATCAGTTACCGAAAGGGAGAGCATAAAGGACGCAACCTTCTCGGCACAGCTTCTCGGGTAGTTGGGTCAAAGCCCAAACATTCCGTTTTCGCCAGTTTACACGGCGTGCATGACGGGAACTTGAAGTCACACTGGCTCATACATCAGCACCACTGTTTCTGAGTAAATTTGACTGATTGAAGCACGGATTCAGAAAAGAGCCGGCTCTATTCTTGTACCTTTGTCTTTCGCTTCCGGCAGCGGGTGCAGACCTTGGTCGAGCGGCGATGTGATCGTTGCATCCCGATATGTCTTCTCGGAAATGAGGCCTATGGTGGTTGCTGGTGGCAGCCTTACTGCCGTACTACCGTAGATCTCTCTATCGATCCTATTCTTTTCCTTTCCTTCCTTGGGTCGAAGCAATAGAACGGCCGTTCCATGCAGTAGTCCTTTCAAAGAAGGGCCTAGATCGGCGATTTGCGTCATCATCAAGTGGAGTCGTCGGGGAACTCCGAGCGGGGTTGTTAACGACACAGCATAATCTACTAGCAGTTCTCATGGTTCTACTCCAACTCTACTAACAGGACGAAATCGCCCGAGCTTATCTGCGGGGAGTTTCTGTGGAGAGGTAGGCCGATGGGTCATCAACACCAGACCAGCATTCTCTTGATTCACTTGAGCGATCATCGGTGCATGTCGAATCAACGTTTTTGCTTCAGCCTAGAACTCGATCACCTCTAGTGAATACCAATCTCGGCAGACAAGGGGTGCATCGGTTTGTGGCTGGCAGAATCTGCCTGCCTACATGGACATTTTACTAAAACCCCCATCTTGTGGTGCGAGATGATGCTTCCGACTTGCACCAGATGTCGCGACAGGCGAATCAAGGTAAATACTACAAATCTGCGCAACATCGAGCGTCAAAAAGTTGACTGACCGCATGTGAGCAGTGTGATTCACTCTTGCCAGCATGCGCCAACTGTGCGAAGTCGGATAGCGAGTGCACCTTTCACGATGATGCTCTGGAGGAAAGCATCCCGCGCAGGTACTGTGTAGACATCGGCCCAATTCCATCCTTCTAGATCCCTTCCGCTGACCAGTGGTGCCCAACCCAGCTACATAAAGACGCTCAATGACCATATCACACAACTGACATCTCAGTCGGTGCTGATGCCACATCACTCCGAAAGGTCGAAGATCACTGGCACAGCGGCCTCTCCATACAAGGGAACTAACTCATTGGGAAGTCCCACGCAGACGGAAAGTTTCGATCCCAGTCTCGCCGAACCACCTCAACCATCATATGTCCTGATATACGGCACTCGCCAAGATACGTTCCTAGATCCATGCCTCCCTTCCCGCATCACGAAGTTTACATTCGAAGTGCTTCCACCGAGTCATACGGCTCCCGATCCGCCGACCAACAGTGATTTTAACCCTGACCTGTCCAATATCCCGCAAGTCGACAGGGCCATACTGTCACCAAGCGCTGTAAGATATCTATTGAACAGATATAACTTGATCATTAAGCCACGCTATGACATACTTGCCTCGGACCTTTCGATTTATGGCGGAGACAACTTGAAGAAAATCGAAGGCAACCAGAAGTTCCAAACACTGATGGCATGCGGAATAGCTGCCGCCTTCGAGAGCTACAGAAACCCCAACTGGAAAGTCTTCTCACATGTTTGTCGCAATTGGGCAAGCGAGCTCATCGCCCCCATACTCTCGGCTGGGGACGAAAGCTCACTTACTGCTGTTCTCCTCTTGCTTATTCACGAGCTGGCCGAGCCAAGCCGAGGCATGACCTGGGAGCTGCTTGACCTAGCTGTACGATTATGCATACAGCTTGGGTGGCACAGGGCCCCCACCATGTCCATCAATACTATCGGATCGGTAGGGTCTGTTGACTCAAGACAATTTAGTATCTCCGGTTCTGGCGAAGCTCGCTTGTTGTCGGCTCTCCGTGACATAGAAGGGTATGTGCAAGTATTCTATTTGAAACGAGTTGCTGCTGAACAGCTCTAGGTCCTTGCAAACGATATACAATCCACCTAGTTCGTTTAGCCGCGAACGTCTCCCAACTGCAGGCGAACACTGCATCTATCTGCAAAACTATGTCAGCTTGTTTCGCGAGGTATACGATACCGGCCGTCTCTACGATACCCGCGGTTGTCCATTCGTCGGCGATGTTGATCGCCTTCTGCAAAGCGTCCAAGACAGCAACTTTGATGACATGATTGTCAAAGAGACGTGGCTTATCATGCTTCCTATTTGCGTCAGGCACAAGCAATGTGTCCATTGCTTCCAGGAAGCGGACGACGTAGATGGCCGAGGCATGATCGCTCTCAGAGCAAGGGTCATCAATGCTGCCACAGAGCTGATTGCTGCAACGCATCGAGTGGTGGCAGGTGATATCTTTATCCCGCCCCTGATAGCGAGTACTCGCGCCTTTGTCGCCGGCTGCTCCCTAGCTGTGGCTCTTTTCAAGCGATGGATTCCTTCCAACGCACATCTCAAGACCTTGGCCGCTTGCACTGAGATCTTGACCCTCTTCGCGCCCCATTGGCAAGGAGGTCACAATTACCTCTACGTCTGGAGAACGATAGTGCAGATACTGGACGTCACTCGGTCTTGACAAATGTAACAGCAAGCCTTAGCTCATAGTCCGCTTTGTCCAGATTGGAGCTTAGGGCACTCTGCCATTATCACTACTTGCTATTCGCTACCCGTTACTCCATCGCTATCACACGCACTGGAGGTGACAAGGACGGCTTCCCAAACGACACCTCTGCACGGAGATTCTTCAAATCCATGATCACCGTAGACAGTGTCTCCATCCTTTCGATGCCCTTCGTCCCCGGCGGCGTCGATCTGCATATCGACACGGGAGTTCCCTTCTCGTCGGACAGCCATGTGCGGATGCTGTCGACACTGACAGCTTGTCCGTCGCTCAGCTCCTTGATCCTCTCGAGCCTCGAGAAAGAGTTCTGCGATGGGTGGTCCTTGATGCCTATGGGGACATTGGGAGACCACAGGTGGTTCGTGTGGTATGTGGCCGTGCATCCCGGCGCAGGGTATATCGGCGCAAGGCCTTTCGGCGTGCACTCTATCGTGGCAAGCTTGCCGCTCTTGTCGGCGATCATGAGGTTGACACACGAGGCGAGGCCCTTCTTGGTGAGCATCTCGAACGCCTCGTCAAACGACCTGCATTCGAGAACGCGCCTCATGGCCAAGTGCACGGGGAGCTGCGTCTTGCTCACGGTTCCGGACCGGATGGCATTCATGCAGATACCGACACCGGCGTCGTTGAAGCCAAACTTGCAGACAATGCCGGCCTCGCCCATGATGCGGATGCGCGGCTTGCCCGTCTTGTGGATGTCAAAGAAGCAAGTGGACTTGCCCGCTTCTCCGACCCAGTCCCAGTTTTGGGCAATGTACACCTCGCCGTCCGTGGCCCCCGTGGACACGATGGACGTGCATCCGTCGGAATAATTCGTGAGGGAGATCTCGCTTCGGAGGTTGAGGGCCAGGATATCCAAGAAGTCGCGCTTTGACCCCGCGGCGATGCCTCTCATCTCCTCCACCAGGTCGGGTTCGTTTTGCTCCAGGGCCGGCAGGTAAGACTCGGCTCTGGCCTTTGACTCGGTCCAATCTGCCTCGGCGGTCTCCAGGAACAGCTTCTTGTAATTCTCGATGCAGACAGCTATGCGGTTCGGTATTGAGCTTCCATGCTGAAAGCCAATGTCCCAAGCTGAACCTTTGGCCACGACCTCGGGGACACCTTCCCACAGGGGAACGCTATCGGCTGGGAGCTGCATGGTTCCGAAACAAGGATATTGATGCAGATTGCGATTCCTCTGTGTAGACAACCATGTAGAATGTTATCTTAACTTGCTCCCAATAAACAGGATGGAATGCTCATATTGGATGGATCTGAAATGTATGTGCCTCCTGTGATATTCTACTTGGGTGGGGCCGAGGTTTGCTCTGTAGGCATCTCGCATTGAATTCACGAAATCCGTCGGGTTCGTCCGATGCACCCACTCTACATCAACGGCCAGTGGTCGGGTGCCACCGGCGCTTCCCCCGCCCCGAACGGGCCTGTTCACCATCGGCCGCGTATACGACGTTACGGCGATTGCGGTCTGATCACTTGACATTGGCTCTTTCGCGCAGTGACGGGAAGTCCTTCCCAGACAGTAAGGAGGGTGCAGTCATTGAATAGATAATGAAGAGAAGTGAGGTGTGCTAAGGTCAATATGCAATTTGAAGCCCATGCCCTTCTACGTCGTCAACATGGGTTCCTTGCCATTTCCCACCAAGACCGCAGAGGTCAATCATGACTATGATACCTACATTGCGGGTGGGTTTGCCCCCTTGCCTGTAAGCTTCCATTGACCGTATTCTCTACTGGTGCAGCTTGACTGAAATTAACGGGCAAAAGATCGCACTCGAGAGAGCCAAGGGCTCCATAGCCTATGATGTGGACGGAGGGAATACCTCGACTTTTTGAGCATGATCGCTGTGAATAACATGGGCCATGGTCACCCAAAGATTCTTGAAGCAACGATCAAAGCTCTCAATGCTGGAGGCACCGTGAATCTGGCATTCCAGAGCCCATACTACGCCGATCTCGCTAAGCGCATAACCAAGGTCCGGTTGTCCTTGGCCAGCATGAGTTCAGTCAATTATCCAGAACTAATCTGAAGCACAATTTTAGATGTTCAAGTATGACCGCTTCGTGGCCCTGACAAGCGGAGGCGAGGCTGTTGACGCTGCGCTCAAAATCGCCCGGAAGTGGGGATGCCTCACCAAGGGTATCGCACCAGACCAATGTTTCATTATGAGTACCACTGCGTGCTACCATGGCGTGGGTCTCTCTCCACTTTCTCTTGCCAGCAAGAAGAGTCCGCGTAAGTCTTCGTCCTCAAGCAAGATGCAGACTTGAAGATTCTGACGCCTCGAAGTCTTTGGTTCACTGCTATCCAACGCAGGGACAGTGTCGCCTTCGGGCCAGATAATACGGTTCGGAAACCTCGACGATGTTAGACGGGCCTTCGAGGCCGATGGCGACCGCATCGCGGCATTCATTCTGGAGCCGATTCAAGGCGCTTCCGGGTGGGCTTTGCTTCACTCAACAGTACGAGATGCACGAGGCTGACGTGTACTCGGGATAGTGTTTTCGTTCCACCAGAAGATTACCTTCCAGGCCTTGCCGGATTGTGCCGAGAACACAACATCTTGCTTATCACAGATGAGATTCAAACCGGACTCGGCCGTTGTGGATTCCCTCTCTACCACATGAAGTTCAACATAAAGCCAGATCTCGTCATCCTTGGTAAAGGCTTAGGAGGAGGTAGGTCCGATGAACTCGAAGAACTTGGAATACGGACACTGACTGGGGAGTTCAGGACTTCACCCAATCTCCGGAGTCTTGGGAAACAATTCTGTGATGGAGCTTCTTGATCCATACGAGTAAGTGGGAGAGCTTCATGTATCCATGGGAGATGCTAAGCAAGACGCGTACATAGGGTCGGATCAACAATGGCGGCGAACCCGCCAGGGTGTGCTGCGGCACTGGCAGCACTCGATGTCCTCGAGGAGGAAAACCTCGCGGCAAGAGCGACTGGGATGGGCCAGGTCTTGATTGACACAATCAAGTCTCTAAACCCTCCACACGTCAAAGAGTATATGGGTTGCGGTCTCTTATGGGCAGTTGTGATTGAAGAGAAGCCGCCCATGGTGACCAGCCGGCGGGTAGTGGCTCTGTTGACACAGCGGGGGCTCCTCGCGAACGCCATCAAAGGGGGGCGAATCAGGCTCTGCCCGCCTCTCAACATTGAAGAGGACCTTGTAGTCAAAGGCGCGAAGATGGTCGCACAGGCATTATTCGACGTCGAAAGCCACCCACTTGGTTTGCCAGGGGAGGTTGTGCCTTTGAAGTACGCCTAGTCTAAGTCATGATGGTTGCATGCTTTCGTTGGCGGTAATCATATAAATGTGGAATACCTTCATCGTCTCGACTGTGCGTACTTAGGTTATGATATTAACAATTCAGTGGTAGCCGAGAAGCCTATGATGCTACAAGACTTATACTACCGCCTAACAGTGGGCTGGTGCTGTTAACTTTCAAGGATGTGCTCCAAAGAGAAAAAGACTGACGAAGGGGCCCTACAATAATAGCTTCTCAATGCGCCATAGGATTTCCTCCGGCATCGTCAAAGCTCGAGCATATCGCAGTTTAGCTTATGGTATGACAAGAAACGTGAGTTTCGAGTCCGTGTCGGCTATCTCATTCACAACTATCTCCGAGGCCCGGGATTGGGGCGCGTCTTCCTTTTTACCAGCATTTTGATACGGGAAGCTCTAGCTGACTCAACTCCCATTCCCTGTAATGAAGTTTGGGCATTGTGAGATTCTCTCTGGGTTGCCAAAAATCTAAAGTTGCTCTATTTCTTTCTAAATTATTCCAGGAAAACAGTTCTATAAGATCAAAGGTGGAAACCAAAAATAATCAGGGAATGTGGAAAGAACATAAGTCGGTGGAGGAGAGGAGACAAGTGAAGTGGAACAGGGCTCGCTCTGGGACACACGCATTGATGCGTAAGAAAACGTACAAAGACGTGCCAGGGAGTTCGGAACCATCTCATAGTTTCCCGAGCAGGCCCTGAGGAAAAGTCAACTTGCACAACGCACCCACGACACCTCCAACCAGACACGCCACACCACTGAAGTACGTCAGCGGACCGAATCCACCATACTCGCGAAGCAGCACACCACTGATGGGAGGGCCAATCAGCGACGCCAGCGAGGCGAAAGCCAAGCCAATACCCATGTAGATGCCGGTCTGCCGCGGGTCCTTGAGGCAAAGCGGAAAGGTGGAGGCGACAGCAGACAAGATAGTCCCGGACGTGAAGCCGATAAAAGCAGTACAGACAATGATGCCGGCACTGCTGGTAGCCTTGCTCCAACAGAGCGTGACGATGCCCGTGGCCACGCCTGCAGAGGCGTAGACGTTGAAGTGGCCTATCTTATCTGCCGCGATGCCCGGGATTATACGGCCAATGGTGGACGCGGCGTTGAAGACGGCCAGAAGGTAGGAAGACAGAGTGGGATCCATGCCGTGCGCGACGGCGTAGGACGGCAGGTAGTAGAGAGGCGTGTACATGCCCAGGAGGACGATAAACAACGAGCCCGTGAGTATGAGATAGCTCTTGTTTTTGATGACTTCTCGGGGATGAAAAGGGAGCTTCTGGGATACTTGGTGGGACCGAACGGTCAGGCATGCGATGCCCATAGGCACGACGAGGATGAAACCGATGACTCGGACGGACCAGCCAAAGCCCAGCGTCGAGCCGTTGAGCATCTTTGACAGACTGATCGGTAAGACGATGCCCCCGACCGAGGAGCCGGCCACGGTGAGGCCCATCGCCAGACCTCGCTTCTTGGCAAAGTGTTGTGACACGGCAGCGGTGGCAGGCACCACCATTGCTCCCTGCGTGATGCCGAGCAGGACACCTTGGGCCAGCATGAACTGCCAGTATGTCTTGCAGAGACTAATCATCATGAAGGTGAAGACGTGGACCACTGCGGCGGGGTAGATTATCTGGCGAATGGAAATTCAATTAGTCGGCACTGAATCCATTTACTGACCTTGGGGCGAGACAAAGAGAAAATGCAAGCTATTACTCACCCATGGTCCCAGGCGATCGAACAAGGCACCAGTGAAGGCTCCAAATCCAAACTGCAAAAAGTTCGCCAGCGATCCAATCCAAGCAATATTATCTGGAGTATCACCCGCGAGTTGATGAGTCTCATAGTATTGCTGAAACACCCCAAAGGAGTTGGCGTAGCCTAGAGTGCTGAAATAGATACAAGCACCCCCAAGCACAGCAAGCCAAGACGTCAGGCCGCCATCTGGAGGACTCTGTATCTGCTTCTCGCTGATTTGCGGGAGTTGCGCCTGGTTGACCTCGACGTCGGTGCTGCTGCTGTCGTTGGCCGTGCTGCCGCGCTCTCTCGAAGTTGACATGATTACGGGGACGTGTGAGGACTACCCAAAACAAAGAAAACTAGGGTTTTTGTATGAATAAAAAACAACTAGAGTGGGAAGAATTAGGTCATGATCTCGGCCTTGAGGACAAGTAACAGTCTCTCCTTTATAACCGTGCTGAAAAGTGGTCAGTACCAAATGCTTGGTCAGGCCCGGGAGTGTAAGCGACCAGATCTCCGGAGTTTAGACAATCAGATAACACATTACTTGGCCTGCTAACAGAAACCGCTGCTTATTGGTGTGAGGATCCCACTTGGTCGCAACAAAAATGTTAGCGCTCAAAGTTGAGTTTACCGCGGACAACGGCGGGCTGGTTAGACCAAATGCGTAATTCCCGTGGAGTAGTTCGTCTCTAAATGTGATACCTTCCCTCACCACCGGACTTGCTTGATTTCATCCGAATTGTATCAATCAGCAGACGACATGGTGTCGGAATCCACGGACTTAGGACGCGAAAAGATGCGGCTCGAAGACTCTACCCCTGCTGGTCGAGATGGGCAGCACTCACCAGTCCCTCCGGTGAGCGAACCAGCTCGCCGGCGCCGGCGCCCTGCCGTGTCAGTGCCACTCTATCCCCCCCCCTATTTTCCATGTCCCTACCCTTTCCCCGGCCTCTCTCTCCGTTCTGGCTGGCTGACACAGCACTGTGCCTGCCAATAGGTCATGTACCAACTGCAGGAGGCGTAAGGTCAAATGCAACAGGGAGATGCCATGCAGCAACTGCGTGGCTTTCCAGAAAGAGCCTTGTGTCTATGATGGCTACCCTCCACTCTGCCGACGACTGTCTCGGCCACCTAGCCAACAAGAGACCAGCGGCCTTGCCGATGTTTCCGCGACACTTCTATATACACAGGTTAACGCACCGTCGGCGTCGGCGACCAATCAGAGCTCACCTAGAGAAGACATTCTGTCTATGAAGAGCCGAATCAAGCAATTGGAAGACGAGCTTGCGACTGTGACTTCGCGTTTGAGCGGGCCCTCGGTGCCGACTCCACGATCAAACAGCGAGTTCACGTCGTCATTCCTGGGTGGTGGCATTCAGATCCGGCACGAGTGCCGTTTCCACGGCCAGGTTCAGGAGATTGGCCACGGGCTTATGCACAAGACGCGGCTCTTTGGGCAAAGCCATTGGATGAACGGAGTGGCCCTGGTAAATAATCTCTTCTGTTCTTCCTCATCTATCCTCAATACTCACGCATTGCCATAGGTATGGAATCTCCTGGAAGTTCTGGAACCTTATATGCGAGATGGGCAGTCAGCCGTGGCGGCAAAACTCCAACGATGCAAGTCTCTGGCCCGAACGATCAAGACTTGCCGCGAGCCGCCGTGGCCCACTCTCTTGAACGCCTCGGTACCTGACAGGCACATCTCAGACAAGCTCGTGGGCTGTTACTTGCGGACTGTGGAGACGGTCTACCGAATCGTACACATACCGAGCTTCAAAAGAAGCTACGAAAGCCTCTGGACATCGTCGGGCCCTCCGGACCTGAACGTCGTAGCGCAGTTCAAAATGGTCTTGGCCATCGGTGCGACGATGTTCGACGATAGCTTTAGTCTCCGAAACGAGGCGGTACGATGGATTTTCGAAGTTCAAACCTGGCTGCTGAGGCCGCGGTTCAAAGCGCAGCTGAATCTCCAGACACTTCAAACAGAGATCCTTCTCATCCTCGCCCGGGAGATGGTTGGCGTCGACAGCAGCGCAACTTGGGTGTCTATCAGTCTGATCATGCGCAAGGCCGTGCAGATGGGCCTCCATCGCGACCCCGCCAAGCTGGCCAAGGGCTCTGTCTTCGCCTCGGAGATGCGCAAGAGGCTTTTCAACACCATTCTTGAACTGGCTCTGCAGTCGAGCATCCTCTCTGGCGGACCACCTTTCATTTACCCCGAGGAATTCGATACAGAAGGGCCCGGAAACTTTGATGACGAACAGCTTATGGAAGAAAACCCTTCACCGAAGGTAGACAAGCACTTCACACAATCGAGCATGGCAAGGCTTCTCGCGCGCACCTTCTCGGAGCGGCTGGCCATCGCAAAGGTTTTGAATAGTGTCAACGCCGGCGACTCTTATGAGGAGACACTCCGCCTTGACTCGCAGTTGCGAGCTGCTTATAAAGACGCGCGCAAGAGATTCCTTCCAGATGGCTCACTTGCGGCCACTGGCGAGTCAGCCTCCCATTTCGCCAGCACCTTTGTCGAAGTCCTCGTCAATCGCTACCTGCTGGCTCTCCATCTGCCATTTCACATCCCGTCCCTCACCAATGCTGGGTACGCCTTCTCGCGCAAGGTCGTGAGCGATGTCTCAATCAAGATATGGCGCAGTCTATTCCAGCTACCCGTCACCACTGCCGCGGCTGCGACGGATCAGGGATACGACGACATAACGCGCCTGACCACATCGCCGTGGTCCTTCTTCCACACCCTCCTTCGCCAGGTGCCCCTCGCCATCTGCACTGAGCTCGGCGCCCAACTGCGCGAAGAAGAGGATAGCCTCGGCCCTGTGCCGCTCAGGTCCGACTGGGTTACCATCGTGGAGCAGGCGAAAGTCTGGTTCTTCCGTTGCATCGAGATATGGAACACCAATGTCAAGGGCTACCTCCTGATGCGGATCGTTGCGGGGCCTATCGAAGCGTACATGCAGAGCCTCGACAAGGACAAAGTCACCCAATACTTGGTGTACACTGCGGAGGAAGCCTTGGAGAAGTGCCTGGCTGTGCTGGAGAAGGCTGCTGCCAACGTCCAGCCGTTGCCGAGGACGGATTCCGCTCTCGTTGAGTCTATGGCGCCATCGGATGCAGTCATTCCGGCCGTTGTAGACCCCTCGACGACTATGGGTGAAGACTGGGATTTTATGGTACGTTCCACCTTGCGATCTAGTGCATGGGGAGAAAGTGGCTAACGAGAATGGCTATTATAGATGGCGGATGCGGAATTCAATTTTGGTTCGGCCGAGCCGATAGACTGGCTTTTCGATGAGACTACTTGGAAATTGTAAGAAGCCAAGTTGCCTGTTATGGAGTTCAGAATGTTTCACAATGTTTCCAAGCATTGCTAGAGACTCTGCGCGTACGTTTTATGCCAGAATCGGTACCGCAGGTACACAAGGACTGGTATTTCGAGCTCTTCCCAGCGATGTCTTTAGATGAGGCGTTATCTCACCTATCTTGAGAGAGTCCAAGACCTAATATAACAAGAAACTTTGCACTATTTCAACATTGAAGATAAAGGGACAACCCATTTCAGTCAACTCGGCTCAGCGATCCGATCAAAGAATTGAATTTCCGAAAACAAAAGACGGCAACGGTAACTCCAGCTTCCCAAACCATTCAAGAACTACACTAGGTCTCCTTGGGACCGGACCGTAACCATCCCATCTGATAAAAGATTCAACCCCAGGCGATGCCCTGCTCGTCACAGTATACGGTGTCTTCGTGGTGATCGATGTAGTAATGCCCACCCTCGGGGCATTGCTGGACCTCCTTGGTCCAGCCAGCCGGGGGGCCGTGAGGGACCGGATCCTCAACGGTGGGCTCAGTTGGCTCCTTCAAGAGATGCTTGGGGTCGATGTTGAATTGTCTCTGGTAGTGTTAAAGGAGGATGGGCGGCTTGTTGCCCCAGTTGTAGGTGGTATCCTTCAGCGGCGTACCCTTCTTCTTCTTCTTTCCCTCTCTCTGTGCAACGAGGACGCACAACTCATACCTATCGTTCACCAGGCGAACTCCAATATGGCAAACGAACTTGCTCGCAGTCGCTCGCCCTTCTCCGTGAATGGCCGACCAGTTGGTCGACTAGCCCGAATTGGTGGCATTGTTCGGATTGGTATTCGTCAAGTAGGCTTGGAGTTCCGTCTTCAGCTTTTTGGTCATGTAGATAAATTTGGTCGTTGAATCGACAGACATGAGGTGCGCTGCGTCCTGGAATAAACAGAATATCCCAGTTGAAGATTGAGATTTCAAGTCCAAAACGTCGAGATATTCCCTGATAGGGAGAAGTAAAGTTCTATATCTTTTATAGCCTCTTAGAAGTATTCCCGTCCTCCAATTATATAAGCAACAATAGCTATGACAATGCATTCTATCCTTTTTCTTTGGTATTGTGTTGCCCTTATTATTGGAGGATTTCATTGGAAGTTTGGTTCTCCTTGGAGAACCTCCCAGAATAGCAGTTGGGCTTCTTTTATGATGGAGTACATCAGCATAGTGGAATGAGTGAGGCATTGTGCAGTACCAAACAATACCTACTCTTCCCCAGCTGTCACACAGGTGTCGCTTTCAAGTGAAGTCCATGGACGCGCCTGGACAGTTCTCCAGCTATTCAATAGTGAATAGAAGGTAAAATAGCGCCAGGGCATTAACCAGCTGCCCTTCAGGGCTATTGCCTCCTCTCCCCCTCTCCTCGGCTCTCATCACAAACCTATCAGGCCCCCCAGCATTTCGCATTCATCACTTTGACCACTTTCACACTTCCGGGAGCAGGTCTATTCATTGCCCACAACTGCAATCGCGCACGTCCCTGGGTCTCTGAAAGTAGGTAACGATGTGAGTAAAGCTTCAGGTATCTCCGGTAGTGCTCCACCCGCTTACGAAGTTCTACAGGGCCAAGACAGCCACTCAGCACCCCTACGAGCCGGGAATGGTCTTGCAGCTGGACGTTCTTGAGAACTTTCGCTCCCCGCCCTTACCACGACTTGTCTCGTTCGTCATCGACAAGATTCTCGACTTCACCATGTCTTTCGCACTGCAAGTCACTGTCAAGGATGAGAATGGAAAGGAGTTTCACGCAGTGCTCAAGCTCTACGATCGGCGGTTCGGCACAGGATTCCGAAAGGATCAACATCACACCCTCGAATCCGAAGAGGCTTTTGAGTCGTTCGTGCTCCGCTCGGATCAGATGGTCGCTCTCAACCGTGAAGTGACGGAGGAGGTCGTGGGCGAGGATGGCATCATCCACTGGCCGCTGTCGGCCTTCGATTTCGAACATGAGGTCGGAAAGTTCGAGGCCGCTTTGTGGATCCACTGCAACTCTTCGACACAGAGACCCGCATGTATTCACATCTGCATGATCTCCAGGGCAAGTCAATCCCGCAGATGTACGCTCACGTGCGCGTCCAACTTGAGGACACCGTCAAGGCCGAGCTCGCACCCTACAAGGAGGTCAAGGGCATTCTCATGCAATACATCGACGGCTACAGCCTGATGGACCTGGCGTCCTCGCCCCGCCCGCCCAAGCAAACCGAGCTCATGCACGGCATCTTGCAATCTGCCGTTGACCTCGCGCACCAGATCGCAGAACTCGGCGTCCTCCTAATCGACGGCCGTCCAGCTAACGTGGTCGTAATGGCGGAGACGCAGGCGCCCTACTTCATCGACTTTGCTCAGTGCGCCCTGCAGGAAGAGGTGGTCGCGGACTGGGAGCAAGAGATGAAGCGGCGACTAGATTCATACGAGTCCCGCAAGGCAAAGATGGCGATGCAGACTGAGCCTGCAGGCTTACCTGACACCCAAAGCTTTGAGAATCCTCACAGTATCGACGACTCCCAGGACGTTGAGAAGACTGGTGACGTTGACGATGGTGAGGAGGCCACGAATGGCGAGACCACTTACATCATGGAGGATATTCAGATTCAGGGCATGGACAATGAGACCACCAAAGACCTTGATGGTAGTCAGATCATTCACGGCTTTGAGGACTTTGCGATCGCCCAGGACAAGGAGCCAGGCTCGAGGTCAAGCTCAGGCGCTTACTGTACTGTCAGCACCGTGAGCATTGCCAACACCGACAACACTAATAGTGGCGAGAGCATTGAGAGCGTCCCCAACCCCAATCCTGGCAGCATTGAGATTACCGGTAACTATGAGAGCGTCGGCAAGGACGATGTCGACGAGAACAACAAGATCAAAGACGACCCTGCAAACGGCATGGAGAGCCACAAGCACACCGAGAGTATCGAGATCATGGAGATTATGGGAGTCATGGAGAGCATCGACAGCATCGACATCCCGGAGAGCCAAAACCACACCACCAGCCCGGACAGCACTGAGGTGGTGATCAGCCCACGCATCGCTGCGAATGGATACGTGTTTGAGCATGACGACGATAACCTCCAAAGCGACCCCCAGGCCGAGTACTGGTACCAGGCAATGGAAAATGCTTACGAGATCGGACTAGAGATGGAGAGCCACCTACAGCGCACCAAGGGCTTGAAGTTGGAAATCAAGTATGTCGACTATGACGCGATCATTGCCGGTATCAAACAGCGCGCGGGTCTCTTGATGTAAGGTGGGACTGGCCCTGGATCATCATTACGGCGCTGGCATCGAACAGCACCAGAGTTGGAGAGGACTTGCAAGAGAGGCTGGTAATCATGCCGTATCATCACACTCAGGCAGCCAATAACCTGCTCGGCCATTCTACATAGACCATCGACGAATGAGGTAGCAATGCAGACAGAGCACATTCGTGCCTAGTCCAACTTGCAATTGGGCGGAGACGAAGACGAAGGACACCACCGCAGTGAGCTCCGCCACGATCCGGATCTCCGACGCCGCCCACTCCGCTGTACCGATCGGAAAGGCCTAATAGCCGGAAGGGGAGGGCGTCGTCTCCGGACTTTAGCCCATAACGCAGATTCATTCTCTCGGACAAATTACCCAGGTAGCTACATGCGTCCATGTCGCCAAGTTGCAGACCGCCGGAAACAATGTGCTGTGCGAAATTACCGACATGCGCCATATCAAGCGGTGAAAGGCGGTCGGAGTTTCTTGGCTCATCCCACATTCATGATCTCTGGAGTGTCTGCTCCACAGCCTGCACAGGGTGCGGACCTCTTGAACCCTGCCAATTTACAGCATCTGCAGCAGGCAGCGTACAGGGAGGGCACGATTCCACAACCAGGCAAGCTAGACGAGGACACCCTCAGGGGTGCGATGCGGCCGCCGCACGCAATCACACCTTCTTCTTCCCCTCTCCTGCCTGCAATGAGACTCGGTAGGGACGACATGTCACTCGCTATGGGGCGTGGTCTAGAACGAGCGGGGACAAGAAAGTTGGGAAAGTCGCAGAACTACATATATACGCATTCTGGACCCGAGTAGAAATACATGTATCTCACATATCCTGCCAGTCAAAGGCTTCAACAGAGAAATAGTGGCTTGGCACTTAGTACCTACTCTTCTATCTTGCCTCGCCTCCTCTGCTCTCCTCAAACAAGTCACCCCTTGCCACTACACACACAATGGCGCCCGTCGACCCCCAAGCCGCCGAGCGCATCCGCTACCGCAAGTCGCAGTACTGCCGCTGGGCCGACACAAACGACTGGGACAAGTTTGACGGCCTCATGGTCCCCGAGTTCACCTTTGACACGGTCGACGAGGCGGGCAAGGACGTCGTGCTCTTCGACGTCGCCTACAAGTGGAAGTCGCGCGCCGAGTGGGTCGCCTACTTCAAGGCGCACTTCGCCGAGCAGCAGACGATGCACATGACGGGGCCCGGCGAGCTCGAGCAGGTCGGCGCCGACGAGGTCAAGGCCATCTTTGGCGTCATGTTCTTTGCCGGGCCCAAGGGCTCCACGGGCGGCGTGCACGTCGCGGGCGGGGGCCACTACCACGAGACCTGGGTCAGGATCGGGGACGAGTGGTGGATGAAGGACGTCAAGATGATGAACTTGTACTACAAGGTTCTTCCCGTGCCGTGATCGCGGGGCCGGAGGATGGGTCTGACGGCGAGGAAGGGCAGCCTTGAATGAGAACGTAGTGAACTCCGAAGTTAATTACCCCTCTGCAGTGTGTAGTTGCCATCCAGGCGAATGCTCCCCATTCATGATTTAACCTCGATGTGAACGCGCAAAGAGCTCCGCAAGCTTGATCTCTCTCCTGGAGCGAACTTGAGAGCCAGCTACGTGATGTAACATGTGGAATTGCTATGACTAGCAGGGACCCTGAATGCAGTAGCCATTCACTGGAAGAGCGGGCAATGCGAAGGCTTATCGTGCCATCGAAGTTTGTAGATACATGTCGAAGTGGACGTATTCACACCCTGTATTCCTGCCCACAGTCTCCCACGCTCTCGAACAACTCACTGCGCCTGCTCCTAGACAACACCTCTTCGATCGCTTCCTGGTCCTGCTTGTCGAGTGACCACCCGAAACTGGCCAGGTTCGAGTCGGTGTGCTCGCTGATTCCCATCCGGGCCCCGACGATGACGGCGCCTACGTAGGGAAAGTCCAGCACCCAACGTGTGGCGACGTTGGAGACGCTGACGCCGTGCTTAGTGGCGATGCGGTGTAGAGTCTGGAGCAGGTCTTGGAACAGGGTCCAGTCGCCCCAGCCACGGATCATGGTATGATACTAGCACGATCAATTAGAGAGTCTCTAGTGCCATGGCTGAAGAGGATGGGTTTTACCTTTCGCTGACTCGGTGTGATGGCTTGATCATAGAGATCCGGCTCAGGCTTACCAAGCCATTTGTCCGATAGAAACCCGCCGCACTGTATTCACATCAATGAGACGATGGACGAGTGAGGTAGACCGCGATCAGACTCACCAATGTACCGTATGTCAACAGCTTGATTTTGTGCGTTTCGCAGAACTCGCCCATCTTGAAGACTGGGCGGGAATCGATCAGTGAGAACTTAGCTGTGTTAGCAACACTCTTCTGCAAAGTCTGTCGCGGGTGACAAACCTGTACTTGGTTGGCGTGAAAGACAATACCCGCATCCAGGACCCTTTCCATGTGCTCGGTATCGAAATTGCACAGCCCAATCATGCCAACACGATCGTCTTCTGCTAGGAACCTGAGGACGTCGAGGTATCGGGGGTTCTCATACTGCACTTTGGTAAGTCTATATCGAGATTCACCAGATCGACACAACGACGTACGAATTGCCAGTGGAACTGAAGCAAGTCTACTTTGTCCTGCTGCAACCTTTTGCATCTCTCAGTTACGCTCGCTCGGACACCTTCACGAGTCACGTCGGTCATCTGGTGAAACACGCAGTACTTTGTGGCGGTGAATACCGAGTCTCGGTATGGGTAGGATGACCAGAAGCGTCCCTGTAATCTTGTTAGACTTTGCGAGGGCTTCTCCCGTGGAGTGAGAGCTCACAAAGATGATCTCGGCATCGCCGTAGTGATCCGCCATGTCAAAGGCATTGAAGCCGCCTTGCACGTGCTTGTAGAACTGGTCAAGGATCTTTGCCGTCGGTGCTGCGCCCCATGCGGGACTGGACATCTGCCAGAGTCCGGAGAAGATCCGTGGCAATGTCTTGTTTCCCAATTCGAATGTCTCTTTGGCCTCGGGCGGCGGCCGCGCGTTTTGCAGGGACTGCTTGGATGACTCGTTCATCTCCTTGGCAGTTGCATCTGGAACACCCAGAGCACTCGCAGTAGCAGCAGCGCCTCTGGAGAAGCAGTGCGTTCCTCTCGCCCTCTGGTTAGCCTCCTCACACTCACGGAGAGTCTTGTTAAACCGCTGCAGATGGGTCTGCTCGTCGACAGTCATGCCACGCGTTCCCGTCGGGACGAAGAGACTCTTCTGCACTGCCGTCATGACCTGGACAATGTCTCCATCGACAGAGGCAAGAAAATGCTCGTCGTCGGCCGTGGCATGCGTCGCTTGCGTGACTAGTTGGCCCAAGAGCGGAAGGCTCTCGAAGCACAGCCCGGACCCGGCCATGCAGCGGACCAGGTTCTCGGTCTCTTTGAGGGCCGGGATGTCGGTGGCCGGTTGCTCTGCGCTGAGCTTTGTCGACGCGCTCTGCAGAGCGTATCTCCTGGCCTCTTCCTCCAAGGAGCTGGTGATCTCCGGGTGCGATGCCAGAAGCGAGCGCAGGACGGCACGCAAGCCGTCTGTGGGCAGGTTGGCGATGATGGTGTCCGTCATCATGTTGACGTGGGCCACGTTGGCTCGGCCGCGCTGCGTGACGGCCATCGTGGAGAGAGGGGACATGCAAGCTATCTGTCGGGTCCCAGCTCGCAACCGAGACGATACTTAGATAACTAAACGTTGATCTAATATAGTCAGAGGGGGTAGAGTTGAGGAGAGGCTTACCCGATCACACCCGGCATCTCAGCGCAAGTCCCGCATGCCGGTGATTCAGCAACTGAAGGGGGCTAGATCGCCGGCCTCCACATCGCCGGTGTTCATCGTCACCCACCAATAGGCCAACAGTGATGGCCGAGATAACAGTGTCGTTAGTTATCTTGGGGTTTCAGAAGGGATTTGCCAGCCGCCCTTCGGAAGCTGCACCATCGTTACCTGGGTAGGATTCAACTTTGAGTACTTCCGACTTTCGGGAGCAAGTGAGTCTGTTACAAATCTCTGTCCGTCTACATACCTACCTTAGGTAGGTAGCACGTTAGGAGCCTAGTGAACTTTCCGCCATCAATCCCTCCCCCTGTAGAAACACCCCGCAATCTGCGCTAGCCCGCTGAGAGCTTGCCCAGGTGAGGCTACTAGCGCTGTTTGGGGACAGCGTTAGTGAGTGAATACAGCCCCGCGACGCGCTGTCTGAGCAATTCACCTGGACACGGCACCTACAGATGGATGCAGGTGAACGTCCATCTCCAGAATCTCCCTGATCTTTCAACACCGAGCCCTGTCTCATCGGATGTACCATGAACGCCTGCCTGCCATGTCGGAAGGTCAAAATGAAGTGCCGGCCGCCCGGCTCTGGGACAGCGGGGGCGAAGTGTGAACGATGCAGCCGGAAGTCCCTCGACTGCATCTTTCAGGAGCACCGACGGGGAAGAAAACCCGGGACTCGGTGAGATTGGATAGCCCTACCTTGGAGAGATTGAAGCCTAATCACACTGCTGCTAGAATATCGAGGGTACGAGCCACGCCGATATCTTCGGTCCCCCCACCACACGCGGGGAATGGGGGTTCTGAGGAGCGTCGGCCCATGGCTGACGCGCACACACCGGCGGCCTCTCAAATGCGCCGGGACTCAAATGCCGAGCCAAGCAGCTTGCAACCTTCGGGACTTCTGAGCCGCGAGGCTATGACCGGCAAATTCTCGCTCAGGGCCATCCTCAGTACGGGAGATGGCGACGCTGGCGAGCCATCAGGAATGACTGTATCTCTGCCCCGAGACGACCCTGTCGACCTGGGTCTTGTCAACTCTACGATAGCAAAGAGTCTTTTTGAGAAGTTTGTGATGATATTAGTCAGTTTATTTATCTGTATTGAGCTGATGTACGAACTTGCAGCTTCATGACCGTCCTCAACCCATACATCTGCCAGATGGACCCAGTTCTACACACCTATCCCTACGTTCGACAACGGTCATCTTTCCTCTTTACCGCCATGCTTGCCATGGCAGCCAAGCTCTTTAATACAAGTATACACAAGCAACTCCATGAGCACGCAGAAGAGCTACTCAGTAGATGTTTCCGCGAGGGATCAAAGTCAGCCGAGATTGCTCAGGGTGCCCTTATCTTGACCTACTGGAAAGAGCCTCAAGATACTCGCGCTTGGACTCTCGTAGGCTGGGTCATCCGCATGTGCATTGACCTAGACTGGCACAAGCTTGCAGCCTCGTTAGGCGGCAGCTATGATGATAAAAGTGAGCTAGAGAGAAGAGAAGTACGAAACGTGGAGAGGACGTGGTTGGTTCTATTCGTTTATGATCGAAGGTAATTATCGACTCGTGTCTTTCAGTGACGTGCTAATTCTGACCTCAAACAGCATAAGCCTTCAGACAGGCAAGCCCTACATGATCGAGCGGAACGACTTCATCGAGTCGGTTGATACCTGGTGCAACAACTCGATATCCATCGCGAACGACTTCTTCCTCGGTGCTCTTGTAAGATTACGTCTGGAGACTTCGGTGATTTTCAACCTCATTGGTCCCAAGCGATTTGGCCGAGACGGATTGTCACTGAATAATATCGAATCTCTACTTACACTCATCAACCGACGTATCATGGAGTGGCAGAACCGCTGGGTTCAACTGGCAGAACAGCAAGGCCCCCCTGATGAGGAGAGTTGCCATCCCTTCTTGATTCGGTTCTACGGAACTCATCTCCGCCTACAAGTCTTTTCGCTGCCTCTCCAAGAGCTGCTGAGAGCCTGCGATCCAGAGTCATCACCTAGCCTGGAGATGCTATGGGTAGCCTATTCCAGTGCCACGGACATGCTCCGGATGATACCCCAGAACTCTTCCCGACTCTTCTTTGCGCAAGACTCCGTACATATCATGATCGCTTACAGCGCGGCATTTCTGATCAAGGTTAGTCCTGTATCTCTCACGGGTCCTGAAACTTGTCTAACGAAATTACACAGCTGCTTGTATTGGCTCCGGAATCAATGACTAAGGAAATCGAACCCAGCACGCTGGAAATAATCCGCAATGCAGCAATAGCATTCTCGCAACAGGCCGCCCAGCCTGGTTCAAGCTGTGCACTTCAGGCCGGGTTCCTCAACAAGGTTACTTCCAATCTAGCCACAAGGTGGCGGACCGAGAGCCGGTCCGCCGCCGCCAACCAAGTCGTTGCGGTCGCCGCTCAGACACCGATTCAGGGGAACAGGCCGTCTTCAACGAGAACTCCAGCCCAGAGTCGCGACTGGGCCATTCTAGACAGCGTAGATCCCGCATCACAGCAGGGTACCTTGGACTTCCAGTTCGTCAGCGACGAGACCTGGGAGCACCTCTTCGCAAGCGCCGGTTTCAGCACGCAAGATGGTGTATTCCTAGCTTGATCGGAATCTACACCGCGGTAATACTCGTACAACCTCCTCATCCCAGCGGGACTACTGTTGTCTCGGCATGTGAAAACGTCCTTGTCCCCTGCCTGGTGATCCTTAGCAGAGATGGGCAGTTCGGGTCAGGGCAAGCCACGTTGGCGTCGGTTGTAATCCAGTCATTGGGGTGCGTCTGTCGTTGCCTGGCCGCGAGGAGTGGCAGGACAGAAGCTATGGGGCTCAGTATGAATCCAAATTCTGTATATGTATATAAGGTCTGCATACCTATGCTATATATGCTCATCCCTTGGCCGGGAGGCAGATACAGCATCTCGCCCTTGAGCTCAAAGTAGTCTCCTTCCTTGGCTCCGCAGAGGATTCTCTTGCCTGGCGGACAGACTACCTCGACTCGCAGGTCGTAGAGCGTAAATGAATCGTCATTTGCAGAAGACATCATGTGCTGCAAAGAGTTGGGATAAGCGGAAAGAGTGCCAATGAAAAGGTACGGATTGCTCTCAAAGCACTCGAGGCTGAGGCAGATATACCCGAGTGAATGCCCAAAGGAACAAGGTGCTTTGTTGCCCCGCGCATACCGGTGTCCATCCTCGACTTTGATCGCCGGGCCGGTATCTATCTCCGCACCGGCATTTCAAAAAAGAGCTCCACCGGATGGCACCACCCACCATCGAATCCCACAGATATGACTACCATTGCCGACGAGGAACTCTGCAAGCTGATAAGTGCAGATGTGTCACTCACTCCTCGATGATAGGGAAGAAGAAAGATAAGTACAAGCTCGCTCCCCATGCTGTGAGCCGAGTGGCGACCGGAATGCATCTTCTCTCAAGCTCCTGTAACCCAAAAGCTGACCAGGACCACTGGTGATACTCAATGCACATGATGGAGGACGCTGAGAAGCAAACCGATGCCTCGGGCAGCAGGCCCCAGGACCTCAAGGCCCCAGATGCCCGAGCCGGCGAGATTGTGCCCACGGGCGGGCTGAAGCGGGACATGCAGGCGCGCCACATCAACATGATCGCCTTGGCAGGTATGATTGTAAGTTCGCTTCTCGGCACGCGAATGAGGACCTGCTGCGATACCAAAGCTGATGTCGGCAACAGGGAACCGGTCTCTTCCTCGGCTCCGGCAAGGTCATCGCCATTGCGGGCCCCGCCGGCGCTCTCCTGGCCTACACGCTCATGGGCCTCGTGACTGCCGGCGTGGCGTACACGACGGGCGAGATCACCGCCTTCATGCCCCATACCGGAGGGTTCGTTAGGCATGCGACCAAATTTGTTGAGCCGGCTCTTGGAGCGGCGACTGGATGGAACTTCTGTGAGTCGGCGAGGCCATCTTTTCCAGTGCGTACGATTTAGCCGTGAAGCTGATACGTAAGAAGGGTACACCATGTCTATCTCTGTTCCTGCCGAGATCAGTGCCGCGGCCACGGTCATTCAGTTCTGGAATACGTCTGTCAATCCCGGGGTCTGGATCACGATTTTCTTGGTTGTCATTGTTGCCATCAACCTTTGTGGCGTTCGCTTGTACGGAGAGGTATGTACATTCAATCCTGCCCCTGCCATGCGGTATCTTACCCCCAGCGAATAGTCCGAAGTCGTCTTCGCGTCACTCAAGATCATGCTCATCATCGGCCTCATCATTGGAGGGCTGGTCATCAACCTCGGCGGAGGGCCCAATCACGAACGTATCGGGTTTCGGTACTGGCAGGACCCCGGCGCCTTCAATTCGTACATCAAGACCGGCGCGACTGGTAACTTTCTAGCCTTTTGGAAAGTCATGCTGTCTGCAGCCTTCAGCTACGGCAACATCCAAGTTGTTGCCATCTCCGGATCCGAGACTCGTGACCCAAGGAGAACTGTGCCGGGAGCGACCAAGAAGACATTCTACCGCGTGCTGTTCTTCTACGTTCTTAGCATATTGATCGTCGGCATGCTTGTGTAAGCAGACACTGGCTATCTCACGAACGGCAAAGCGCTTTTGACTGACTAACTCTGCTTAGACCCTACAACGACCCGTCTCTCTCCCTGTCCACCGGCACTGCCCAACAGTCGCCCTTCGTGATCGCCTTCCAGCGCTCCGGTGTCGCAGTTGTACCATCAATCATTAACGCCGTGGTTTGCACATCGGCCATCAGCAGCGCTTCGGCGTGCATATTCATCGCCTCGAGAACTATGTACGGTCTCAGCGCCGACGGTCATGCCCCAAAACTGTTGATGCGATGCAACCGGTTTGGGACCCCTCATTATGCTGTCGGGGTTACTTGCATCCTGCTGCCGCTTGTCTACTTGAACGTCGCCAACAATACGTCGGTCGTCTTCGGCTGGTTCGTCAACATCACCACGGTGGCAGGGCTCATTGGCTGGGCTGTCATCGAGTTCACCTACCTTAGATTCTTCGCTGCACTGAAGAAGCAGGGATACAGTCGGCGTGGTAAGCCTTCTCTGTGTTCCGCATGTTATAGTAGACACCATACTAACACTCGCGAAGACCTTCCATACAGGAGCCCCCTCCAGCCTTATACCGCGTGGGCAACACTGATTTTGATCTTGCTGATTATCATATTCTCTGGTGAGTCTGTCTTTTTGAGAGCCCATTACGACACTCACTGACTTTCTGTTCAGGCTTCGATGTCTTCGTCAAGGGACATTTTACCGCAGAAGGGTTTCTAACCTGCTACCTCAACGTTGCCATCTTCGCTGGTAAGCAAGCCTGTTTGACTACGCGAGTATTAAACTAGAAATGGCTAACACATCGACAGCGCTTTACATCTTTTTCAAGTTCTTCCTGAGATCCAAGGTCATTCCGCTCTCGGACATGGATCTCCAGAGCGAATTCACTTCGATGCGGGAGGAACAGGAAGTGCTAGAGGCAGAGGGTGGGAGGGAGAAGAAATCTATCATCCACAGAGTCCTGCACGCTTTTTAAATGCATTCTACGTACTAGATGTAGCATTCCGGCATTCTCGTCCCTGGGGTTTGATACCGATCGGGCAATCAAGATGTTAAGCCATCCATTCCTATCCCAGTTTCACGTTCGCACACTGCATGAAGATGTCAAAGTGCGATGCGACAACTACCATTCTAATTGAAGCCCAGCACTCCAAGAAAAGAAAGTTCTATCCCCAATACGGCATCGTACAAGCAGCGAATGAGCCGCCAAACTCCTCAGACATCCTCTCCCAGGCATCCTCATCCTGATCAAGCATCCGGAACCCATCCGTAGTATTCATACACCGGCAGTAGCACACCTGACGAGTCCCTTCCGTGTTCCGGAACGCCACGTCTCCGAAGCGCAGGTACTGGAGCGACTGTACCCCTCCGGACCCGAACATCCACCGCGCAAACTGCAAAAGGCCGTCCGGGGGGACAACATCCCCAGAATCCGTGTGCTCGAGGCTCGGGCCGCGGAGGTGTAAGGCTCGTAGAGACGTTTTCGAGGGGAGAACGTCTCGTAAGGCATGCTGGTAGAGATAAACAAACGTTAGCTAGAAGGACTCCGTGTCCTTGAATTTCGTCCCAAGATCATATTCACCATGTGGCTTTGAGTGGCCTCGAAGCCCAGAAACTCTAGATCGCACTCTTTCAGCATGCTGCCTTGCGGTCCAAGCTGGAGTGGAGCCATGTCGGAGTCAATACGCGCCTCGTTAGACGAGGCTGCAGCAGGCCATAGACATTCCATAAGATTAGGCCAGTCGTCCGTCTCGGGGATGCGCTGCTGGCAGTGGACGAATCTCTTCAGGGTGGCCGCGTGGTGCCCCGCGAGACATTCCCACATGGGTGCGGATCGTAGAGAACCGTCCATGCTAGCACAAAAGGACCGCAGGCCCGAGAAGGCCGTTATGAAGCCGCACAGCCGCTCAAAATCGGTCACTGCGACGGAATACATCGCGTAGAGCTCGAACTCGCGCAGCCGGATCTTGCCGCCGTGGCGGGCGGCGCTCTCCACGGCCAGGCCCCAGCCGGGGCAGCCGTGCAGCACCAGCACTTCGAGCGTCTCAAAGTTGAGGGCCAGCCCCAGCCTCTCGTCGACGCCTACCTCGTCCAGGCAGAGCTTGCGTATGGCCGGGAAGACGGGCGCCTCCAGCGGGGCCGGCACGCCTGCGCACAGGACCTGCCCGATCATGAACTCCCGAAGGCCCTCCTCGGAAGAAAGCTCGTCGTCCTCGGCGCGCAGGCCGGTCGACATCCCGTAGACGATGTCGCCTGGGGACGTGATCAGCTCGACGTCCCGCAGGTGCTCCGCGTTGTTCTTAAAGAGCAGGGCCAAGTGGCGGACGTTGGCGGCGCTGGGCAGCATCCAGGAGATGGTCCGCAGCTGCCGGAAGGCATCCAGGCCTTTTGCCAAGTCGGCAGGATCCGGACCCTGACAGGATGTGTCCGATGACATGGCCAGGAGCTGCAGACCGGGGTGCCTTGTTGACAGAATACCCTGTGATCCGATGGCGCATTGGGGGATGCAATCTTCGACGTGCCAGCTACGGCGACTCGTTAGTGCTGCTAGGAAGAATGAATATCATCTGTTAAAGAGGTGTTACCTAAATTCCTCTATTTGGCCGTCTTCAAAGGCGTCCAGTATAGTATTGACAGTCTCGCTTAGGCGAACGTCCAATTGCTCTTGGGACTCGTCGGTCCTTTGAAAGCTGTCAACGAAATTTCGTCATGACTGGAAAGCAAATCAAGAGAAGCTCTCCTTACAGGTTGTGACGGCACGTAGCAGCGCCAGGAAACCCAATCAAGAATTGGAGGTCTTTCGTGTGCCGGAGCTTCGACTTTGGCAAGGGGACTGAAGGCATCGCCTTGGGGTCATCTCGTCGGTAGTGTAGGGCCTGGCGCACAACCCGCCAAAGCCGTCTGGTGGTCAGTTCGTTGAAGGACTTGCAGACGAGAGAAGCGTTCAGCAAGTCAGGCGTTTTGGTCTAGTAGAAGCCGGACACACACACACACACACACACACACACATCAGCCTTGAGTCCGTCCACTATCGATATCGAGTGTTGTAGGAACGAGATTGATACCAGACAGGGATGGACACTGACCAGGTACGCAAAGATGAGAAGCCATAGTTCGTCTGGAAGTACAGGCGCCATGCTAATTCGGCAAGAGGCTGCCTCCTCGATAGCATCTGGACAGGTAAGTTGACGAGGATGCACGCGAGAAACTAAATAGTTGGGAGCCGCCTCTGTGTCCACAAATGCGTGCACGCCGTATTGCGGGGTTCATTTTGTCCTAGTTTGATGCTAATCATAATGAACTATAGACTACCTTACCATACCTACAAGTCTATGGTTGATGAGAATAGGATGCTGAAAGTGGCTAGTTGGGACACAAGAAAGAACTGAGTTCCCTCCGAATGCATGCTTGTCACTCGAATCCAAACAACAGAGGAATAAGCAGATCACTCTCGTCGTCGGTAGATCTCGTCCGCAATGGCAATGGTATTATTTGAAGAAGGAAAAAAGCCGATATTGATACAACCCGGGCTCTCCCCCACCCCCGCCTCAATTCATGCTCAGGGACTCGTGCTGAAATAGTAATTCTCCCAAAGGTACTCGTAGTCCTCGAGTATCCCGCCCACGAAGCTCGGCAGCCGGGCCCGCACGCCCTCGACGACGCCCCTGGTGACCCCCTCGTACGCGGCGCCCCTCATGGCCCACCAGCCCATGCCCCACGCCCTCTTGGACCACTCCTCCCTCTCGAGCGCCGTCGTGCGCAGGCCCCTGTCGCGCAGCTGCCGCGCCGCCATCTCGAAGCCCACGCCCACGAGCCAGGGCGCCCAGGCCGCCAGTGCCGAGCCCCGGCTGCTCCTCGCGCTGCTGCTGCTCGGTATGGGGCTGCTGCTGTACCCGTTGTACCGTGGCGTCGGGGTCGCCGTTGCGCCGCCGCGGCTGCCGTAGCTGCGCGCCAGGGCGGCGGCGAAGGCGAGCGGGGCGAGGATGTGCAGGACCTCGGCGGCGAGGGCGGCGCCGCGCAGGCGGTTAGCGAGCTTGGGCGCGGGCTTGATGTCGTCGGCCGTCAGGACGCGCGAGAGTAGGTAGTTGCTGATGTCGCCCTCGTGCGGCAGGCCCGGCAGCGTCATGCCCGTGCGGGGCATGGTCCAGCTGCCGTCCTTGGACACCGCTGCTTTCGCACCAGCACCGGCAGCAGAGCCGTTGGCATGGCCGTTGGCTGCGGCGTGCCCGTTGGGCTGTCCGTCCTCCTCGCCCATCAGCTCCGCCAGCGCGGCCCCGTCGTCCTCCTCCTCTGCGTCGGCGGCGGCGGCGTCCGGCACGGGCTGGCGCTCCGGCAGGGGCGGCGAGACGAGCACGCGCGACCGCGTGATGCGCAGCAGGAGCAGGCGGCAGAGGGCCTTGACCGCCTCGATCACCACGACGACGCGCCAGCGCAGGCGCTCGTCGCCGTCGCGGCGGGCGCCCCGGCGCTTGGCGACCATCTCACACAGCAGCTGCGTGTACTCGACGACCTGGAGCATGACGGCGAGGCGGCGGTAGAGCGGGCTCTTTTGCATCCAGAAGCGGGTGTACCTGCTGTGTAGGGAAGGAGAGTGCAGAGGAGGAGGGGGTGGTGACTGTTTGCTGCTGCCATTGTCGGTGGCTTGTGATGAGGATGGCGGTGACGGCGGCGAGGAGAGGGCGCGGAGGAGGAGGAGGTCGTGGTAGAGGGAGAGGAGCTGGACGCCCGAGTGGATGGTTTCGGAGGCGATTTCGGCGTCGCGGAAGCGGCCTGTTGGGAGACGAGTGATGGTGTTTAGCTACATGGCAGAGTGGAAGATGGCCAGAGGGGTTCCTTTTCTTACCAGGTATGATATAGGTCAGCGACCGCAGCGCCGATTCAATCTGTGATACCTGATGGACATTCTTGGTGATGAACGTGTCGTATTTGCGCACCCACTGCGGCGGCAGGGAGAGCAGGGCGGACGGCCCCATGGTCGTCGCGGGGAGAGTCCGTCTTCTCCTGGTGTATGTTTGATCGGTGGATTGATTGATTGATTGAGTGAGTGATTGCAGAGAGTCCCTCTTCACTTCATCGACCATGCGATAAGGGTAAGCCACCCAGTTGGACAGCGTATGCGAATGTCGAGATGAATCACCCAACGTCAAATGTCGATGGAGAGGAACAGGACTTGGTCTGTCTGCCAGGGAGCCGTCCGTCAGGTCAGTGACAGCCCTATGGAGTCGTCCCGGCGTCCGTTCTAATTAGCTCGGCTGCTGGGCGCGTGTCGACTCGTGCCTCGGCCTAATAAATTGGCTGCTGGGCATTAACATGTAACTTAAAGGCTGGCCGCTGAAATGACGTTCCTGGAAAATGGGTGGGCTGGGGTTTGGAATCTAGACTGAGGGACAGATCTGCCTTATGTAAGCAGATCGGATCCCGTGGAATATCACCACTCTCATTTTCGGCCCCCAAATTGGCAAACACTCAACAACAATGTGCAGAAGCTCTCAAAGACACCAACACCACGGTGCTATTTAATAGCCATCATTACCATCATCACCTCAATGCATCCCCTTCTCAAGCCGTCCCATCCTCCACCCGCTCCAGCACAGTCCCCTCGAAGCTCGCCCCGCTCCGCCGGAACGCCTGCGCTGCCCTCAGCCCGGCCATGTACTCGTCCTCGCGGAAGTCCCTCGCCACCGCCGGGTTCGCCATGACCGCCGTGGCCCACCGGTGGAAGTTGGGCGCCGTGCGCTCGTAGTCCGCCACCAGGCGCGCCGGGAACACGCCGTGCCGCGCGTGCGCGTAGAAGACGAGCAGCGTCGGCCCCACCAGCGCCTCGGCCAGAGTGAGCCCGTCGGCGCCGCCAAAATACGGCGCCGCGTCCGCCAGCAGCGGGTCCAGCTGCGCGACGACGTTGGCGCACGCCTTCTCCGCCAGCGGCAGCCCCTCCTCGTCCGTGTCGCGCGTCCAGCTCCGGGTGTACAGGTTGTGCACGTACTTGGCCCACGTGTCCTGGAAGAAGGCCACGCGCTGCCGCCACAGAGCGCCCTCCACGACGTCCGCGCCCGGGACCGGGGCGAACCTGCCGTTGCCGTGCGCCTCGGCAAGGAAGGTCGCGATGGTGACCGACTCGCGCAGCGCGTGCCCCTCGTAGACGAGCGTCGGCACGAGGCCGCGCGGGTTGATGGCCAGGAACTCGGGCGAGCGGGGCTTGCTGACGTCGACCTCTATCTCCTCCCACTCCAGGCCCAGCTCACGCAGGGCGATCTTGATCTTGTGCGAGGCTGAGTCGCGCAGTTATGCTTGATTAGTCGGACGTGTTCATTCTGGAGATGCCAGAGCAATGATGGAAGACGGAAGATGAAGCAAGGTAAGACGTACCAGGGCATATCACGTTGGAGTAGAATGTGATCTTGGGAGATGTCTTTGACGTCATCGTGAGTAGCAAATGTGTCCCGAGCCGTAGTTTAGACTTGATGTCTCCTATGAATCGAGAAAAGTCGTAGAACCAATGTTGTCTGTCAATTGTAAGTTGTTGGAGGTGATGGTGGGGCACAAGTATGTATGATGTTCATCTCGACAAGAGCGTCAATGAAGGACAGGCAGCTGCATGGCTCCGCTGGCCAAGGTTGGTAAGCAACTTGGAAAGGCAGCTCCTTCGCATGAGGTATGCTGCCCGAGCTCTCTCCCGACAGGGATTAGCCCGGATCCTTCCAACGGCGACGCAGCAGCGGTGAATCACACCATTCATCAGTAGTGCTTACTCACATACACGGCAGCATCTTTTACCCAGCCACGGCAGCGCACGCAACCTAGAAATCGCCACGGATTCGAGCTCCTTTGCGGAACGGGATCCCAGTATCCCTAAGAGTATTCCTACCAGGTGAAAGAAAGACGAGCTGCTCATGGACCCAGTCAAAACTCTGAATATAGTCTGTACAGGTGACGGGTTGTTCACTGAGCAGCTCTGTAGTGTGTTAAAGGTGAAATTGAGTGCTGCGTCCTGGTCCTAGAGTAATTTATTTACTCCTACTTAACGTTGACAAAACAATCCTGAAACGTGGTGATGGTTCGTCACGGGCAGGTAGCAAACGTGTTGCAACTGGCGACCGCTCCGCACAGGAGAGTCGGAGTCAAAACAATCATCCGCAGAGGCTATCGTCCGTCATGAAGCTCTTGTGCCAGCTCAAACACCTCAAGAGATCCGATTCTGCATCCTGCAGAGAACCATGAAACAGCATTGTGGGTTGGGCAAAGAGCCTCCCGTCATCAATCCCAGAGACAGCCCTGGACACTAGACAGTTCCCATCAGCACAAGTGACGCTGTTCTCGCTATCGCGGGCTAACACCCCGTACCGCTCTTCATTTCCGCATGTCTACTACTTTTCGTGATGTACGCCTACTGCACAACAGGACAACGTTGTCCCCGTGCTAGGAATAGGCTTCGTCTCTCTGTACGCCTCTTTACGCCGGTTCCCCTGCTCATATCCCTCCAACCTACGCTTCCAAGAAAAAAAGACAACCAAACAAAGAATCGGCTCAGCCACCCACCCATCGAAGCAACATCATAGCAAACGATGTTCGCTAAAGTCATCGCTTTGATACACATCCCCAGACCCTTCCAACTAACCCCCAGAAATTGGGCCCGGTGATTCCGGTATGGAACTCTGGGTCCATCAACACTCGGTCAACTGTCATGTTGATTCCTTCGTGACGCTGTTCTTACGCCCGCTCGTGACTCCGGTATGGGCTATGTTGTAGGCTCGGATACCTGACCATTGAAATCTGGCTTTTCTTTCCCGCCGGCTCTCTGGTGTTCCGTCTGCCAGAGCAGATATCTGCTTCAGCAGTGGGTCTTGAACCCCTCTAGCCGTCCGGTGCGGGAAAGCTTCGGTCTTGGAATTCCGCAGCCTAAGTTGTTGTCCGGAAGCGCTCGCAGGCCATACAGCTCATCCCTTCCCACTCTCATTCTCTCCGAAAAGTAATTTGACGAGATCCAGGACCAGAGGCTTCGCACCTTCGATCTGGTAAGCCTCGATCTTGCCGTCAGGCTCAAACTGGAGAACCTGCTTGGGCGTGAAAGCTGCTGGTTTATGGATTGCCTTCTCTCGAGGAATCCCGTGAGGTAGTGATAAGAATGACTGAATCGCACAGAGGAAGGCTGTCAGATCAGCCATGACAACATCCTTCGGCTGGCACTTGGCTAGGCGAATATCGTCTTGCGCCAGTGATTCGGGGTCAACGTGGTAGTTGAAACCCAGACATCTCCTCTCCAGCGCTCTGTCTCTCTCGCCAAGCCCTTTAAGCGAGTACTTGACGTCGAGGGTGGTGTCTGTGGGGACAACATAGAACTTCCGAAATTGATCTACTCTCTCGAAGACCTGCTTTGCGGCGTTCGGGTTCATCGCAATGTTGAACTGATTTGAGAATAGGTTGTTGGCAAGATTGAATGTACCCTAGATGGAGATGATTAGCGATTTCTAAGAAGATGTCGAACTTCAGTTATGATCAAAGTCCTTACCGCTTGAAAACAGCATGTCAGCTTGTTGGTTACATTCCGCTTCTCCAGAAGTTGCTGGAGGAGCCGCATGGAAGAACCCCCAAGATAGAGCGGTCGATCTGCTTGTCTAATGGTCTGGCGTAGCAGGACTAGCCTGAGAGTCCTGATTTCTTTTCGATCGCACACCTCGCGCTGCGTGTCGATACATTGCCGGTACCATTTGCGGAGCAGGGTAGTCCGTGTGTCGAGGGATTCCTCCTGCATAATTGCCTTGTGCTCTTCCAACTCCTCCCGGCTGCGGCTGATCAACTCTTCGGGATGGTGCACTTTCAGATTTACTGGCATCTGAATCTTATCCAACGTGTGCAGATTATGCATCTTCAGATTCACTGCCGGCTCGGTCGTATCCAGCGTGTCCTCATATACGAAGACATCGACCCCATCATCCTTAAAACCACCGGGGCTAGAGCGTAAAAACTCCAAGAAGTCATACGCCATTAGTCTCGCATGAAGCAGAGCATCTTCCTTGGTTCCGGGATCCGGCCTGATGGCGTTGTAGAGCTGTACACACACGTTAACCTCATGCCGTAATACGGTCGCTAGAATTTGACACAAGAAACTTACCATTTTTCGATCGTCTAGATCATCAACAGTGTTGTCGATCTCGTCTCTCGTGAGTGATCCCCGAAGGAGTCTTTTGAGAGATTCCTTTGGTCTAGAGCTCTTCTCCATGTTTTGCAGGAAATACTTTTCGATAAGGCCTCGACATGTTAACTGATCCGCCTCCGAGATGGCAACACCCAAGAGCACCTGTCGCGGCTCGACGATCCACACTATCTTGCAGTTGAGCTTGCCCTCGCGCCGCAGCTGCTGCAGTAACCTGGCCGCGGTCCAGTTGTCCGAGTCGGTCAAATCATTGGTGACCACGACCACGTCGGGCTGGGACGATCCCGAGCCCATCATATCGCTGCCGGCGCGGGCCACGCCGTTCTGCTGCTGGTGGTTCTGGTTCTGGTTCTGGTTCGGGGCCTGGTCCCTCCACCCGCGACGGATCCGCATCAATATGTTCCACACGCTCTGAAACAGCTGGATGTTCATGGGTGACGATGGCGGCGGCGACCCGAAGCAAGCCGTGATGGCGCTCGCGGCGAATGAGATGGCGATGAAACCGACGTGGCGCGACGCTGGGGAATGATGCGCCTTTTGAAGGATTGATGAGTCGCGAGTCTCTCGAGGCAGCCTGAAGAGGGTGTCAGCTCCCAAAATATTGAGTGAGGGACCGATTCCGTGTCGCTCAGGCTGGAGGCACGTGCCTAGTGGGCGGGGCAACACGCTAGGTACCTACTCACCTCCTACAGCATCCACAGCACCACCCTAACGAGTTCCTCCCAGGGCTGTGTTGTTGGCGCTGTCCAATCAGGTGCGCACTTGGCAACCCCCACTTCCGATGCTCCTTCTCGACAGGAACAACAGGTCTGCCCTTGAGTCAGCCTCAGGACTGGTCTGGATTTCCCGTAAGCGGAAGCGCTGACTTGCGATGATGTTGGAGATTGCAGTGGAGCGCTCGCGGCTACCTCTAGATGAAGTTGGAGTATGATGTGAGGGAGTCTAAGTGGATGCGCTGATAATAACTAAATTCAAAAGCAGACAGATGTTGGTCCAAGCGGCGACAGTGGTGGTGGTGGGAAAGCGTGATCGCAGGTCAGCGACCGCGAACTTGAAATATGAGACAAGCGTCGGGTGATATTTATACATGCGCAGAACTACCCGGAACTGACTCAATCAGCAGACAGGTGTACCAAGCTCAGCCGGTGGGGTCATTCAATGTTCTCATATCCTTTGCTGTCCAGCAAACTCAGCCCCTATCATTGTGCTTGTGCCGCACAGGACAAAGAAGAGAGCAAGTCATTCACCGCTCCCTGTCATGATTCCCGTTCCCTCAGTTCCTGCGTCTTCTCGACAAAGAAGACAATCTTGCTACCCTGGCCCTTGTCACCGGGATGGATGCATTAGTGGTGCTCATGCTAGGGTCTTATGCTTTGGCCGGGGTACCAAGACTGACTTGACAGCCACATTACCCACAAAGTGGTTGAACAATTCGTCTTCTCTTTGTTGTATATGTGCGGCCTTTTGGACAAAAGTTGTCTCATCTCTTAACCGCGGGCCCAAAACGTGGCCAGCACCGCCATGCAGGGATTGGCCAACAAACAGGCACCCTGCCCCTGCTCCCCAACACCAACCGACGAGATGAACACCAGAAAACCCGAGCTGGCTTCCCTACAAAACTCACGGAAACTCGCTCAAGACCCAGAAAATATGGTTGCTAGTTCTCGAAATGGGAACGAAGCAATGCCCATTGCCACCCTTCTGCCTCTGCCTAATAAGGGAGTGGAGCAGAGTCCCCATTCTTGCTGTGCCACAACCGCGGCCGGTGCACCCAAGGAGGTAGAACAGAGGTTCAAATTCAGCCCTAGGGATCAGCCAGCTTTTCCAAGACTTCCCGGCAAAGATAATTGTACCACTAACACCATAGCTAGTTGCTGCCTCACCTTTCTGCCCCCGGGCGACCGCTTGCGCCTCTGGCCTTGGCCCTTTCTAAGGTCTTGGACCGAACACTCTACATGGGCCACACCCACTTGACATCCAGGTAGCAAGCTTGTCCACAAACTAGCAAGCTACTGGAACTAGATTCTGTGGCTGTAGAGCTCCTTGGTGCAGGGAAACATGGCATCCATCGTCCTCACACCTACCTCCACCACAGTGATCCACCGTCGAGTGCCCGCCTCGGACTTCTCATCGTCGTAGACGGAACGAACTATTCCGTCTCGGCTGTGTAACTGCCTGGAAGTAGTGTCACTGACACGACAACCCTGCAGGCTTCTTGTCCACCGGGCTGTCGGCATCCCCAGTTGCATGTGCGACTGTTCAAAGTCCCAGCGAGGTGGACTTGGCTTGTGTAACCATCGCCTTTCGACTGACAGCTTTGCAAGCGACCATCATGCCCTGCTAATACGAGAAGGGTAATACTCCGGTGGGCTTGGACCTCCTTGCATAGCTTCGATGTGCTGTCACCGCCAGCGACGATAGCGTCGAGACCCGATGCTACTCAGCAGCTGCTCGGAACCATCTTCGCATCTTGAGACACCGCCGGTTCGTGATCGACAAGCTTTGCTCGTGTCTGCAAGTGCTGTCTCCTTCTTTATCGAGCAGTAGGTTGCATGTGCATCGTATCCTGGTGATACCCCATCCCTTGCCCATGCCGCCCTTCCCCCTCACGCAGAAATCATCCTGTGCTTCACTAGACTGATGTACGCCTGGAAGAATGCCCAATTCCACACCGGGCATCACCAAGACCTCTTGATCTGGCGACCCTGCGTCTTACACCGCTTCTTACTGTGTTGTGGCTGCTCTCCCAACCTAGATGGCCAAACAAGGCCATGCATGTGCGCGAGTGCCAGCTCCTGTAGGCCTGGCCTTGACTCAGGAAGGACTGAACCAGACTACAGTACCTACCTGGGTACCCTAGAACTTCGACTATCCCAATCTTCATAGGGCCTGGGTTCACTGATGGGCGACTTATCCGCTAGGACCGCTCTGCTAAAATAGGGGCACGGGTGATCGAGTTTGGTAGGTTTGGGCATGTCCGAAGGGTCTTTTCTGACCGCTGGTCTTTTCCAAGACCCTTCTTTTCGGTAAAAACAATACCTGCTTGGTATTTAGTTTGATCCTAACGTTTATCCCGCACTCCATCCGAGCAAGGAGGTGGCATTGAAGATACTGGATTCAAGTCTGGTTCGCCTTGGTTGTGTCGCCCTTGGACAAGCACATCTCACACCCTCTTTTCAACGAAGTCATGATGATCATGTGGCTATGTCACTTAATCTCCGCATTTGTTATCATCTGACGACGGATGGTCGGTCATTCCGCTAGGGGTGTCATTCGACACATTCTCGCCTGCTGCTACTGCCCCTTTTTCCACGACGCCTGACACGACGCCTGACCGATGTGCCTTGCAGACGAGACGGGTACAACAGGTAGTAAAGTCTCAGATAGTTACTCATAGCATTGCACTCTGGAGAATGTGGTACAGACCTGATTCAACTTCTCCCAATCCGTTCTTCATCGAGCTTCAAGTGTGAAGATATAGAGACCGAAAATGTCTCTGACATAGGTATTTTCAATTTACAACAGAACTCAACATTGAACTGAATCACTCAACTTCTTTTTCCAAAAGGGGATCGTTGGAAGGTAAACCAATGGCAGACAACCCTATGTGCCCGAGCTGACATCAATGATCTCGGCAGCTATCTCGAAGCCGTTGTTGCCGACACTTTTTCACTAGGCTGAATTTCCCAACTATTCAAGAATTCGAACCCCGCCCCTCTCGTGAAGCTTCATCGAATATTCTAGCAGGCAGCACTCTTGTTCACATCTGCCGTGTTTTGCGAGGGCTTGTTAGCGTGCGTCGACTTGACCGGTTGACCTGGAGAAGACGCCTAGGTTACATAAGGTCTTCAGAGGGGTTCTCTACCCAAGTTACTGGGATTTCAAACCCAAACAAGGGGCTCACAAGGTTCATAATATCGATTAAAAGTGCCTACTCAATATCTCATGTTACACAGCCGCGGTGAGCGCTTGTCTGCAAGCTCGTATCGATGCCAACCAGCGGAGCATCTCATCTACTATCATATCTCGCGAATAATAATCCCGCAACTATGCCTTGCCCGTCTGACGTTACTATCGACGTTTTAAACTCACCATGGCCCAGTTTGTGTCCACCCAGTTCGAGTTCGTGTCCAGATCTGGAGTTGGGAGGCCTAGGGGGCTGCGCCCGGTTCTCCACACCCACCCCATCCCCCCTGCTTACCTTCTACGCTGCGCCAGACCCGATGCTCTTTGCAGAGGATCCGCAAAACGTGTCAAACGGTCCGTGGGTCAGTGCTTTCATGCTGCAAAGTGGTTTGGGCAAGATTTGGGCGGCTCCGGTCCGGGCTGTGTGACCCGAGGTGGCCTGGGGCTGCTTCGGGGAGCTCCGGGGAGGCATTCAGGAACTTGGAGCTTGGAGCTCCAGAACTTGGACAAAGTGGATGCTGTTCAAGAGCGGGGACAGAGGCAGAGACGGCCTACTCTTGTTCTCGCGCATGATTTAAATGCATCGTGGCAGTAATAGTACTAGATTACTATGCCTGTGAGCAGCCGATAATGAAGGCATTGAGGCAACCAACCCGCCAGACTGGTGTTCCTCTGTTCGTTCAGTAACATTGTAGTTCCCGGTGTTGAAAGGCAAGTCTCTACATTTTCTGCGCCCACCAGTTCTTCCCACAGTGACTGCCGAGCAAGTCTTAGCTCGCCGCATTCCCTTATGTAACGTATGTTTAGGTAAGGTCTGGATGAATTCCCCGCGGATAGCCAAGCTTCGGTCCTACAGGAGCTTCCTCTTCAGGACAAGACCTGGGGCAGCAATATCTTGTTAGCAAGATCCACTCTTCCTCCAAACTGGTCGCGTGGGTGATGATCGCTCATCTCAGATAGGCCAAGGCCGTCGAGCAGTCCCATTTCTCTCGGGAAATAGCTCTTGACAAGCTTGCGCTGATAACTGGAAAAGACGGGAAGGTAGTGCCAGCAGTGTCCGAGGGGGCAAATCATGTTTGTCGCCGAACAACCGCTTCTCCATCCCCGCAGGAACCCTTTGCCTGGGAATCAAGTATGGCTTATGGTTACATCCACCATCATTGGCCAGATAAGAAATGCCGTGGAGCCCATCAGGCATGGACATGGGTGCCCTTCAATATGGCGGCGATCCTTCCCTCACACCTCCTCGTGCGACCCTGCAGATAGGTTAAATTAAAATGGGCTTTGATCGTTTTCTCTCTCGACTGTTCTGTTGCGGGACGCTCAGCTTCCTGACTGTCACCTATGTTGACGTCGCTGGACAAGAGTGGAATTCGACGACACACGATGGCTTCCGAGCACGATACCAAACCCGGTCTTGTCAACGACACTGATGCTGCGCTGGCCGAAGCCATCCAGCATGAGCACAATCTCACCTTTCGTGAGGCCGTCCGGCTGTACCCCTCGGCAATTGGCTGGTCGGCATTTGTCTCGATCGGCGTGATCATGCTCGCTTTCGACCCCCAGCTTTTGGGGAACCTCTATGCGACGGACCAATTCCAGCGTGATTTCGGGTATCTGTACAAAGGCTCCGTAGGTTGCATGTTATTCACTCGTTCTATTCGATGATGGAAATGGCTGACGAGGTAGTGATTCGCAGTACATCATCAGTATGCAAAGACCCAATCTCGGCTCGTCAAGAATGTCTGGTCGCGCAGTGTAGTAGAACAGCATCACTAACTAGCTTCCCTCCAGGCGCCCCGTGGCAGACGGGCCTCTCGATGGGCAACCCCGTCGGTCAGGTCATCGGCGCCCTCGTCGCCGGCTACCCGATGGACATGTTCGGCCGTAAGCTGACCTTTGGCGTCTGCGTCACCCTGACCGCCTGCCTTGTCTTCATCCAGTTCTTCGCCCGCTCCCTCTCCGTGCTGCTCGTCGGCGAGCTCCTCGGCGGCCTCGTCCTCGGCTGCTACGTCGTCATCGCCCCGGCTTACGCCTCCGAGGTCTGCCCCCTGGCCCTACGAGGGCACCTCACCAGCTACGTCAACCTGTGCTTCGTCATGGGCCAGCTCCTGGCCAACGGCGTCACGGCCGGCACCAGCCAGCTCGGCGACCACTGGGCCTACTCCATCCCCTTTGCGCTGCAGTGGTTCTGGGTCCTCGTCATCATCCCGGGCATGTTCTTCGTCCCCGAGAGCCCCTGGTGGCTCGTGCGGCAGGACCGGCTGCAGGACGCCGAGAGTATGCTGCGCCGCCTGGCGTCCAAGGAGGTCAACGTCGGGGCCACGCTCGCCGTCATCGTCGAGACGGACCGCCTGGAGCAGGAGCTCGAGGCCGGCAGCACGTACATGGACTGCTTCAGGGGCGTCAACCTGCGGCGGACGGAGATCTCGGTCGGGGTGTACTGCACGCAGGTCCTGAGCGGGATTTACCTCATCAACTACGGCACCTACTTCTTCCAGCTTGCTGGTCTCCCCAGTGATAAGGCTTTCGACATGGGTGTTGGGTTTCTGGGTAAGTTCTTTCCACGATATCGTCCTTCTTGAATCGGAATAATAGACAACTAACTGTCTGTGCAGCTGTGGGCTTCGTCGGCACCATTATCTCCTGGTTCCTCCTCGTCCGCTTCGGCCGTCGCACCATCTACGTCACCGGCCTCGCCAGCCTGGTCTTCCTCCAGCTCCTCATCGGCATCCTAGACTGCATTCCCGGGCGCCCAGCCGGAGTCACCTGGGCAGAGTCCTCGCTTATGCTGGTCTGGAACTTTTGCTACGATCTCTCCATCGGACCGGTCTGCTTCGTGCTTATCTCCGAGTGCTCTGCCACGCGCGTGCGCTCCAAGAGCATCGCCGTGTGCACCGCCGCGCAAGGCATCCTCGGCATCATCATGACGGTGGCGATCCCGTACATGATCAACCCGGACCAGGCCAACATGCAAGGAAAGCTGGGTTTCTTCTTCGGCGGGCTGGCGGCGCTGTGCTTTGTTTGGGCGTACTTTAGGGTCCCGGAGACGATGGGGCGGACGTACGAGGAGCTGGACCTGCTGTTCGACCGGAAGGTCTCGGCGCGTCAGTTCAAGAAGTACGAGATTGATGCTGTTGCCGCTACTGCTGACATTGTCAGAGGCGCTTGAGCCAATAGATGGATGGATGGCCACTCTGAGCACAGACTAAGTTTCCCCGTCGGTAAGATGAAGTGGAAGAGCATGTTTGTTCTAGGGACAATGATGCTATAAGGAAAGGCTCTACAAGCTCCCTCATTATGCACTCTCATACCCAGCCAAGAGCTCCTCCAGCTCCGTAATCGACTCGTAAATCTCCATTCCACCATACTTGGTCAACGTCTCGACGGCTAGCTTGGCATAGTTGATCGCACCGGCCTTGTCTCCCACAGCCGCGTGCAGACGCGCGAGAACTTCGTAGTGCTCGCCCCAGTGCGATACCAGCTGCTCCTTTTTGACCAGGTCCATGAGCTCCTTGTACAGGTCGATCGCTTCGATGAAGTCTTTTTTGCCGATGGCCTGGAAGACTTCCTCGCGTATCTCGGTGATCCGCGTCCGGCGGGAGTCGGAAGCGGCTATCTCGTCCCGGGAGGCGCTGCAGAGGTCGCAGCTGCACTTGAAGCCCCAGCGGCGGAGGAGTGTCTTCTGGCGCTCCTTGTAGAGGAGACCGAACTCGGTGTCTACATCGGTACATCACGGTGTCAGCATATTATGATATCAGGAGTCAAGTAGATATTTCGTACAGCTGATAGTGATTTCCTCGCCTGGTTCAATATCGCGGAATGCGACGACCCTTGTGCTCAACGTCTTACCAATGATCCGGGTGAAAGCACTATTTGGACGTGGTAAGCGACTCAACCTTCCGGCACATGGAGATGAATTCTTACCTGGGGTTACACGCATGGTTTATCCTCTGCCAATCTGTTAATGCTGTAGACAATCAGGACAGAAGTCGGGAAATATTGCTTACCGAAACTGTAGGAAACAACACCATATACTCGATTCCATCCACTGTCGTGCTAAATGTGTTGGTCCGCAAAACATCCTCTGAGGCCGGTGCCTTGCTGTTTGAGCTCTTGCCCAGCGCCAGGATCTTCTGCGGATCGGGCAGTCTGTCGACGGCCGAGTCGAGTAGCTTCCGGCCGATCTTGCGGTTGATCTTCATCGGAAACTTGACATCGGCGAGCACGCTTGCGTAGTCGACCATGAAGACCTCACCCCGGGCGATCTTGCGTATCGCCACTACGCCCTTTCCCTTGCCTTCAATATCCCTGACCTCCCATACTGGCCTGTCTCCGAGCCTATCGGATGTGAATAGTGGAGGAGCTGCAAAGGCACTTCGGAAGACCGGAAGTGCGCTCTCGGCTGCCTGGCGAGTAGTGATCATACTGACGCCACGGTTGTTTTGGAAAGCTGAGTTGGTGAAGACACAGTATTCAGTCTCTGCACAGAATGGAGGATGGGTCCATGGATCCCATCTCGTGGAGTTGGAGGATGCCGTAGAGCTGAGGGACATCGGACAAGAATGTCCCTGGTCTTGGACTGAGAGTGCCTGGCCTAAGCCACATTGTGCGGCTAGTCCAGATATATCAGAGGCGCGGTGTGCATCGATGTAACAGAACAATGCCGCGAGGGCAATCCATCTTGAAGCTGCTAAGAAAGTCATCTCGTTTGTTTCTATCGGTGTCACTTGAATATCGTACAGAAGCAACAGAGTCCAAGAAACGAGCCATGACAAGGAGAAGCCACAACAACGCTACCACGAGCAGACCAAATATCAAAAGGATCACAGATCTGGATCTGACAGGATTGTGGATCCGCAGCGATGGTTTGCCTTGCACAGTTTCAAGGTGATTATGAGCCGCCTCTTGGTGCTGGGGCCAAGAGCCTCCAAGACCCAATTAACCGGCTTGACGCTATTCCCAGTCGCCTCATCCGCGCTCACCTGAGATTGCAGGCCAAGAGCCTCACAGGGCGCGCATGTGTCATACTTAATCTACGCAGAGGGAGTAGTTCAAGGCCCGAGAGACCAGGTGTCCGGAAAGCCTTCGAACCGCATTCTGGCTTTGCGCGTCGCCCCGGGCCTAATGAGCACACCCGGAAGTTCGGCCCCAGGACAAGACACGGGCCGGTGAAATCTTCTGGTTGAGCGACCCACGCGGCTCCACCGCCGTACGTAATACCCTGTGCTGTTCTACCGTTGTCTTCATGCAGCAGGTCAATCTTGTCCGTAACGAATGCGGAGGCCAAGACTGCCCAGGCCGAGAGATGCGCGCGCCTGAGACTGTCAATTGTGACAATGCACGTTCACGTGCGTTCGGATGTGAGTTATTGCACTGCAGCCTGGGCTGCTCACCCTCAAGTGATGCAGCAGTAACTCCAAGTTCTTCTGTGCTATTGAGCCTCAGAGACTTCGTCTGCCAAAGCATGACACTAACCACGGGAGCATTCGAACTGGGATGATTTCTCTCTCACGAACTGTCACTATTGCATGCTGCATGTCCAGGCACGAAGAATCATCCCTCACCAATCACACCAAGATAAACTACTTCTCATAGAATATAGATGTCACAGTTTCTAATAAATCAAATTCTGCTTTACTGGACTCTGTTTCACTGAGATATGGATTACAAAGGTTGAGTCTTGACATCGAGGACGACTGGGGTGACGGGCTATCCACCTAAGGAAAAAGACGAGTATACTTGAACAGGTTTGTAGAGAATCATAGTCACGTTGTATTATCTCCTAAATGCAGTGGAAATTCATACCTCAGAGGTATTGGCTGATCGCTGTTGCAAGCTCTGTGCTATCGGTGGCTAAAACTACTCCTATATTCCAGTGAATATCCTCTGTTTCCTGGCAATAATGTAGTTGAAACTCTGAAAATGTTGTGTTGGGAGTTCGCTAGTTAAGATGCTTTGCTTCATCAGGTTCTGATTTTGAATGAAGAGAAGTCCTCCAAATGGTGTTCCAGAACTTGAGAATCCAGAAGCTCTTGGTGCTACCTCAGCCCTACACTCATTCTATAAAGTTGTCTTGATCTGCGATAGGGAAGGAGCCTACCGGGGTTGCTAATAGCTGCTGTTTGGCGATGGCGGCGGCCTCTGAGCATTCAAGGTTACAATTCACTGGATGATGGGCAGTGCCCGCATGAGCTTTTCATGCACAGGAGTCACCGAGATTATGTCACCAGGGTTGTTTCGAATTTTGTTTCATTTTGGTCCAATCACAATTGGTAACCACCACCCATGCCGAATTTGCGAGGCTGAGTTGAGCATGGTTTACGCGCAGCTGCGCACAGGCATGCCCTTGTGTTGAAAACCCCGGCCTGCGGCGGCCTGTGCAGTATTGATAGAAAAACACGATACGCACCACACCAGGAACCTCCACGACGATGCCGTTTCCTAGCTGGTGAAGTTATATGCCAAGCGCATGGTATTTCTTAAGAGGTAAAGATAAGCAAACATGGAGCAGCAACAGCGAAGCATACCTTATCGACCAGCGCCAAAGGCAGAACCTTCTCTTGGCCCAACAATGGCTCGGAGAGTAGAATCCTACCTCCAAACCTCAGTCGAAGCAGATCCATGGTTGCAGATGAGCCGCGATCAACTTAGCACCAAAGGTACACCAAGGTTGACCAGGCATACACGGACAGCCCGACTCGTGGGATCTTCAAAGGGCGAGGAGGTCAGTCCGGCGGACTTGCACTGCATGCATAGCGTATTAACAGACAATAGCCATCCGAACTTGATCATCAACTCTCAGGGGGCCCTCAGAGTCACGACCAAAGTGGGGCGAAAGAACTCTTGCCACGAGGGGCTACAGCTGCCCACGCTTACGGCTCGCAAGGCCCGGATGCCACGAACAATAAATCTCCCCGTTCATCCTATGCCTCATCCTATGGCAGCAGCTTGCTTTCTTTTGCCTCGAGAAGTTCACGGACCACCTCTAGCTCCCTGGCCAACAGTTTATTCTCTCGCTCCAGCCTCGCCAAATCTAGGGTCTCGTCCTTCTTTTCTTCGCCCAGTCAAAGAAGCAGCTTGCACAGTGATGCACACATCCACGAATCTACTTCGGAGTTACCACACGATAGACTTCGTCCGGTGGCTCCCAACAATGTTGACACAAACCCATCTCCTACTATCCTGAAGCAACCGGATAGCGAGGGTCAGACCAACGCGATTGATTTGGAACACGGACACACTCAATACTGTTGTACTACCTGTGCACAGTCATTCGTAGATCCCGAAAAATGGGAGGCCCATGAGAAGGCATTTCTCTTATTTGAAGAGACTGAGGAGCTTTTGACCCAATCCTTGAGCTGTTTCGACAGGGGTCCGATACTTACCATCAGCTCTTCATTGGTCAAATCTGCACAGGCACGCATTGGCCGAGTCAGGCGGCAGCATCTCGCCTGTGGGTTCTGTTCGTGTTTGCACGATGACGTGGACGCTCATTTGTATCATCTTGCATACCACTACTGGAACCGAAGTGACCCAGAGGACTGGTCACATTCTCGAGTCATCCAAGGCTTGTTGCGCCAGCCCGTCATATGCGATGCATGGGACGAATGCAAAGCGGCACACCCTGTTCTGGCCAATACTCCGATAGAGCAGATCAAGTGGCGAAGATGCAGGACTGGGAGAATACCCAGGTTCGCCATCCTGTATGGCAACGTTGAGCACCTTCAAGACGCCCTTGAGCTCTTCGATGGGTCTCGTGAAGATGCAAAGCGCATCGCTCATGTAGCCCTTGCCGAGTCCGACACTTTCCATACAAACTTCCAATACCTTGACCAAGTTCTTGTCCCGCTTCACGAGGTCTACGGTCACCTCTGCCAGTTGGAAGTCGAGTCAGATTGCCATACGGTTGAGGGGAAGCTAGTAAAACTGGATGCAACTATGGGGAAGGCGCCTTTGGAACGGACTGAGCCCCTCTGGAACGGAACGCCTGATGGACAGTGCAACACCACTGCATCAAAACCTGCGCAACATCTTAAATCGAATCAAGAGGAACCGATTCCAGGTCCGTCTTCTGCCCTGGCCAGGACAAGATCTTCACTCAAAAAAGTACTGGGAAGCAAGGTTGATGCTTTGCAGCCGTCTTCGGAGACCCTCTCGAACCACATCTACGAGTCTATCGTGAGCCAAGTCACCGACAGTTCTATCGAAGATATGATTTCGCAAGTCATGGAGGAGTTCTGGCTTATGTGGAGCCAGAACTGGCAAGGTTTGACGCGAGAGATTGCTGGCGGGCGCTCTTCACCAGCTGGACAAATACAGGAACAGGATCTCGGCAAGACCCAGCCAAACAACTCTTCGGCTCTCGCTAGGGCACATGAGAACAGCAAGAGGCGTCGGAGCGAAGATGATGCCAACGACGACGGTGATGGCGAAGGAAGCCCGCCTCCACCAGATCGGGCCTCAAGAACGCTGGGTGCTGCTGGCAAAAAGTTCGCTTGTCCATTCCGTAAGCACGATCCTACCAGGTATTGCTTGGCTACACACAAAATCTGCGCAGCGTCAGGTTGGCAGACCACCGCACGACTAAAGTATGTTCTGTTCCACCACTTGCCCCATAGCAGCCAACTGACACACATTCAGGGAGCATCTGTATCGTTGCCACAGACCTATCTATTGCCAACGATGCAAGCAGATTTTCAAGTCGAAACCTGGACTGGACGCACATGTCTCTGTGGCTCGCGAAAATATCTGCGATGCGAAGCCAGGTCCACCACCTGAAGGCTTGAGCCCTGAGCAGGAACAAGACTTGAGATCTCGAAAGAAATCCACGCGAAACCAGTCCGAGGTTTCCAAGTGGTGCGGAATCTACAACATAATATTTCCCAATGAGGCAGCCCCTTCACCATGTAAGACTCCCAAAACGCGCGATCGATGATATCAAGTATCGTCTTTGTTAACTTGAAATCCTAGACTTTGAGCCTATTGATGATGGTCGTCGCCAATCTCCAGACTCGCATGAGCTGGAGGAACTTGAAGGTTATCTTCGCCAGCAAGTCCCGAGCCTCGTGCAAAGTACTTTGACTGAGGCAGCTAGGCGGGACAGACAATTGATCCAGGCCCAATTACTTAGCATGCTTCACCAGGTGACCAAAGACTGCATCGAGCAGGCCTGTCTGCAGTTCAGAAAGTCCCGACACACCGACTCTCAGCATCTAGGTGACCCGGCGATTGACGAGGAACTCCTCAACGCTCTACCAGACCTGGTGTTGGCCAACCACGCCAATATGAGCGAACCAGATCGAGGTCGAGGGATTATGATGACAGGAGGCCAGACGTTTGTAGACGTTGATCAAGAGGGCTTTCAGCAGTCTTCAAGCGCGTTCTTAGATAGGATCACCAATGTACCGCCAGCTCTAGACGGAGATTACGCCGCATTTGATGGTCCTGACACAAGTTTGGATCGTCTTGCAAATGCCGAGTTATCAGACTCAGGATACGGAAGTGCGCAGTGTTGTCACTGCCTCGACGGTCTTGGGCAGTGCACCTGTTTTCTTAGAGGGAGGAATGACTTGGGCTTTTGGTGAGAAAGTTTGGATTTTACAATCGATGTAATCTGTTGAATACACAGCCGAGTAGTGATGTGAAGTTGCCCCGCGTCGGTCAAAGAAAAGGTGACGACTCACCCGTGGGCGTGATTCGACGTACCTAATCCACCATATTCTTCAATGACTGAGCCTCAATCCACCAAATCATCGAGATCGACATCGGAAACATCGTCCTGGGACGCTTCCCCTCTCTCGGCCCTCCGTAGATCTTCCCATAGCTGCCGGATGTCCTCCGCACCGTCATGGTCCACACCCCCATACTCGATCCACGTGGCCTCGGCCTTCTCCGCATACTCCCTCGCGACATCATACTCCCGCAGGGCGGTGTAGGCCCGCGCCGCGACCTGGTAGTATTCGACGAGCTGCGGCCAGAGCCCCTCCCGGTCCACCAGGTACATGAGCTCATCGACACGCTCGTCGACGACCTTCCTACCCAAGGCCGCGGCCGAGTTGGTCAGGTCCGCGTACACCTCCCAGATGCGGTTGCGGCGGTCGTCCGAGCGGGCGCGCTCCGACGGCGGCAGCGAGCAGAGGGCGCAGGAGCAGGTGAAGCCCCACTGGTGCAGGACCATCTTGCGCTCTTCGTAAGGGCTGCCAAGAGGGGCGTCTGTTTTCGGTGTGATGAATCAAGTTAGCCCTGAAGGATAGGAAGAAAGCTGGAAAAAGAGGGTAAAGGTGGAGTGGGTTCAATGGGGCACAAAAGCTTGTTCGGACCGGTGAGAACCTACACGAATGGACGATCTCTTCCCCGGCCTTGATGTCCCGCATAGCGACAACCTCCATGGTGAGGGTGCGTGGCGACGAGCGCCAAAACGTGCTGCCCGTTCCATTTAGTACGTGTGCCACAGCCTCCTGGGCTGGTTCAGCCGTATGCCTTACTTTGGTCTGCAGTTGTGGTTCACCCTCTGCAGGATACGCAATTGGCACCGGTTAGCATACCCGAGACAGCACACCATTTTGTACACCTGTGGCCACTGAGCCTCATCGCCCGGGTACACCTACCGAGCCCTCCGGGTATAGTCCCATGTGTGACACACCGTCCACCTCGAGCCCAAAGATATTCGTCTTGAGTATATCCGTCATCGGGTCCGCCGCACCCGTGCTCCTCGCCAGCGCCCAGATCTCTTCTTGCCGTTCGGCAGGCAGCTGCCCCACGGCTTTCTCCAGCATCACCGCCGCCTGCTCCTTGCTCAGAAGGTGCGTGTAGTCCATCTGCGCCACGATGGCCGGGTACCCGATGTGGATGACCTCGAGTTTTGCGATGTCGCGTGTCGCCACCACACCCTTGCCTCGGCCAGGGAGCTCCCGCACGATGTAAGACCTGTGCGTCCGGACAGCGGGTGCCGCCATCGAGCTGCCCGGGTGGTCACGCAGCTTGGCGTCGACCAGGGAGTCGTCGAGCGAGTCAGCCAGGCTGGCCGCGAGGTCGGGCGTCGTGAGCAGGGACAGGCCGTGGCCGCCGCGGAAGTGTGTCGAGGTGTAGACGCATAGCTTCGGCGAGCTGCCCTTGGGCACGTCGGCCGGCCGGAGACAATACGGCTTGTATGACCATGGGTAGAACCGAGACCGAGATGCGTCATGGCTACCACTGCGGCGCGTGTCGATGGGCTTAGGGCAGGAGTCGCGGATCGGAAGGAGGCGCGGGAAGGCGCCTCCGCTGCGGAGATTCCATTTGCAGACTGCGTCGTCGTTGATGCTAGGCCCAGAGCTGTCTTGGAGTGTCGGTCGCGGAGTGGAGAGGAGCGCCCCGAGCAGGAGGGCGTGGCGAAGGAGGGCTGGTGTCGGCGTCATCGCGTGGAGTCGGCGCTGGGCTAGTTATCTCATTAGGGCTTTGTCGGTGACCCAACCAGAAGCTAGAACATCGTGACTGCATAGCAACAGCATCGAAGGCTCATCCCAGGGCCGCTCGCAGGAAGTCCGTCCCATGAAGTCCAGTCAACGGTTCACGTCATTCTGGCCACATAACGTTTCACGTGGAATCGTAGCCTTGGCAGTATAGCTCTTACAACTCTCGACCGCCTAAATGATCGGGTAACTCGTCATGGCAGAGTTTTGCGTGTCGGTCTTGAGATCGCCAAGCCTCAGCTCGTGGTAATAACCGGTCGGGTAAACCAGAGCTGGGAATCTGGGGTAAGGAGGGCATCGATGTCGGTCTCGGCCGAATGCGCATTGAGGCACACAAACAGACACAGAGTAGAATTGTGGCTGCATGTGCAGATTGGGGGCTAGGCGGGCATTCCCCAACAGATTCCTTTTACGGCAGACGCTATCCAGCTGCATGTTCGTGTTCGTGTTGTTTGTACAGGACAACGATTTGCTACAGGGCGTTCTCCAGAGGCGAAAAGGGCGCAGAGCTGGAGCTGAAGGGCCCTCGAGACGCGCCTCTTGGCGGATGTCAGGAATTGTGATCTAGCACGGATACCATCCCCGAGAGGGCAAGAAGCTGCATAACTAGATCGGTCAGATAATTAAAGTAGTTACTAGCTAGGGAAGGGTCGGCCGGTCGATCAGAGGATTAGCGGAGGGATCGGTCGCGCGTTCGGCCAGCACGAGCTTTGTCGTCTTTTGTCCTGGCACACCATGATGCTTCGGCACCACCACCACCACCAACCATTACGGGGTTTCCGTTGAACCATAGTTAGAAATTGCTTTCTATTGTCAAGTTTCTATGTCAGTGTGTGCGGCGACTTGCATCGTCTGCTTTGACATTCCCCCAGCTCATCGTGTTTCACCTGGACGAAACGCAGTCGTGGACAAGCCCTTGACTCGAAACACCTCCTACCGATGGCCGAATCGCGACATGATCCTTTCCCTTGAGCGTGATAGCTCACCCGGGACTTGAAACAAGACTCATGCCTTCTCCGTCGTCTCCGAACCTCCCTCGATCGCGCCAATTCCGAGCGTAATACCGCCTGCACTCGACGTCCTCTCCGACACGGTCTCGCCGATCCCACGACTCGAACGGCATGTCTTTGGGTGGGCATACATACACTGGCCTCGCTGGTTTGCCTCGACACGATACGTTTGCGAGCTGGGTCTTCGATCGATCGCAGAGATGCTTTCAAATTCGCCTGCTAAATTTCAAACCCGTCGTCCGTCCGTCCGTCCGTCCGTCCGTTCGTTCGTTCGTATAATCCAGCCTGGCTCCTTCGCCATGCCCTTTTAAAAAAAAAAAGCTCTTTCTCACGACACAAGAATACAACTGTCAGTCGTGGCTGGGGCTAGTACCCCGTTTTGTACATATAACAAGATTGGTTCCGCCGTGCCCATAATAAGCCCATTCCTCCAGATCCTCGAGGTGTTTCCCGCGCCGCTGCGCCTTGTCGAGAACTCGTCGTTCTAGGGACATTCTCTAAAATTTCGTGTGAAAAAAAAGCCTGGTCGTAGTTCCCTGCGAATCGCAAAACATAAATCCTTAGGAAACTGTAGGAACAATCTCGTCGTCACCCTGCTGTTTGTCGTCTCTGCCATTCTCTATTCTTTGGGGCCCTTCCACTGCTTGAACAGGCAGGTCCGCAAGTTGTCCATCGGCCAGCCGGTCCGCGCCTCGCACGCGTCGATGAGGCCCATGATCGTGTGTTGTTGTCGGGGGTCCTGGACACACAGTCCGGCCGCGAACAGGCATTGCGAGGATATGACCTGGCAGCTCAGGTCGGTGAGCTCCATAGCAATGCCGCAAATCGTGGCGACAGCTTCGGCGATTATCTAAAAGTCCGCAACACGTAAGAGTTAGCCTGAACCGAACGGATAATCATGCAAGATATTGTCAAGTAGCCCCCGACGCCGGAGCCAGAAGTACATCTTGTGTAAAATCCCAACTTTCGCCAGAGTTCCCAGAAAGCGGGCACGAAAATCACAACATGCACTCACGTAGTCATTAAACTCGTTGACGACCGGCCGGCGCATGCAGATCAGGATCTTAGCGAAGCTGTACACCTGCAGCGCAACGCCGTATTCCGGCGGGTGCACCCAGGTCGGGGTCCAGCCGTGGATGGCGGCGCGGTTGGCCGTGGGCAGCGCCTTGTACGCGTCACCGAGGAAGCTCTTCCACCGCTCGAGCATGTCCATGAGCTCGGCAGCGCGGCGCGCCGACTTGGCTGCCTTGTCGGGCTCGACCTGCGGGTTCGGGCTCGGCTCCGCGCAGTAGTCGACGGCCAGGCTGAGCAGGTAGATGGCGCGGTCCGGCATGTCGCTCTGCCGCAGGTCCGGGTAGTCGACCGTGGGCCGCCAGGTGCTGAAGCACTTGCGCCGCTCGCGGAACGCGGCCCAGAGGTCCTGCCGCAGCCAGGCCCACCAGGCGGCGCCGCGCAGGCCGCCCGACTCGCCGTTGACGTTGCGCGCGTGCTGCAGCGAGAAGACGCCCTCGAGGTGCCGCTGCCAGTTCGAGTTGGGGTTGTGGTTGATGCCCGTCTCGAGCATCTCGTAGGTGCTGATGACGAGCGCCATCGACAGCAGCTCCTCGCTCTTGGTCGAGCCGAGCCGCAGCGCCGTGTGCAGGTGGTTCAGCCCTTCGTTGTAGTGCTGGATCGCCTCGCTGGGGTCGGCCAGCGGCTCGAGGCCAAGCGCTGGGTTGGACCCGGCCCTCGTCGTGGCCGCGATCTGCGAGTAGCGCGCCGAGAAGGCGAGGATGGCCTGCATGAGGCCCTGGTTGCGCATGGCGAGGCGCGTCACGTATGTGGAGAAGTGCTTCTGGGGGTCAAAGACGTCGAGCTCCACGGTAGGTCAGCATGAGGACTGTCGCCGGAGGAGTTCAAGAAGGGAAACCCCCATCTTGAGCCACTGCTAGATCCAGTATGGTAAGAACGGAGATTGGGGTTTGCTCACCATGGATGCAGTCTTCTCGGCGAAGTTCCTCAAGAGCGCTGCTTCGTGCGCACTCAGCTTGATCTCGGCAGCGGGTGGATAGCTGTTTCGGTCGGGTATCGACAGGTCGACGAGATTCGCCGCGAGCCGGGCAGAAGGGTGATCTTCGTACGGCCTCGATGCCGAGCCCAGCCCGTCCGGGAGGTGCAGGCTGCTGGTATCGCCGTCGCTCGGGGCGCCCTGGGAGAGGCTAAAGCGGCCGTCAGGGCCCTGCTGCGCCGCATCTGTGGCAAGCAGGTCGAACCATCTGAAACTCGCAAGGTCAACGAGGTCGCTCGACGCGGCCGTATCGGGAGAAGGCGCGTACTGGGAATGATCAGCAGGACCTGCGGCATAGGATCCTTGCAGGTGGTACTGCGCCTGCGGAGGCGCGGCTGTTTTGAACCTGGCGTCCGGGTACATGCCCACGAGGGCCGGGTCGACGATGTCGCGTGCCTGTGGGTTGGAGGGCGCATTGGGCGTATAGCTCATCCCCGGTGCCATGGAGGCAGCGGGAAGGCGAGGCCCCGCGCCATCTTCCAGGGTCGGGATGCCGCCATGATGGAGAACCTGGTTGAGCAGGTGGTGTTGCTGCGGATGATGCGCCAGTTGGGCTTGAGGATGATGTTGAGGATGGTGATTAGGTTGGTTGCTATTTGAGGCCTCAGCCTCTGGATGTGAAGGGCTCGCGCTCGCTGTTGAGGGCTGAGCGCGCAACGCCTCGACATCTTCGGGATACGTGCACTCGCGATTTGAAACGATACACGGTCCACAGATGGGCACTGCAAGAAGTGTAAAGAGACGGACGTCTATGTCAATGGGATGTGCTACTTTCAAAAGACATGGGAGATCTTGGAATGTTGGGTGAGGTGTACTGACTGCGTTCATCACATTTCTTATGCCTCTTGCGGCAAGTGAGGCTGGGGATCCTTGCGTCAGCAAAAACATCCTAGCTTCGCTTACGGAACGACGCAACAACCAAAGCGAAGGACAAGATGAAGGCGGCGCAAATCAGTTGCCTGCCAAGATGGCAAGAGGACTGATTTGCAATACCACGAGGAGGAAGATCTCCTCGGGGTTAGCAAGCGGCAAGCGAAGCGCTGCGCTGCGTTGCGCCCGCCGTGATGTCAGGTGTGATATCATGAACAGAGAGAGGCCCAACAACAAAACAACAACAACAACAGCAGCAGCAGCAGCAGCACCACTTACCAGCCAGTCTTGGTTCGTAGCCCACGGCCACGGGGCTTCCGCACTCGCTTCTTGGCCGGCTTCGGGGGCGTTTGGTCAGCCTCCATTGCTGATGATTGATCGTCTCACTCGAATGTCACCGAAGCGCGGCTTGCTTGACAGTCCAGTCAACGCATGTTGATTAGGGTGTGGACCGTAGTGAATCCGTCACGGGTAATGCGGCGTAGGTAAAAAGGTTAGTATGGTGGTTTTGTGTTCGTGACGTGGTCCAAGCAAGCACCGTCCCGCCCTCGGCCAGGGTTGGGGACTGGCGTATGGATGGAGAGGATGGAGGGTCCTTGGGCCTTGGGGTCTTGGGGGGTGGTGGGAGAGAGGGGCGCAACTCCGGGAAGTGGACGCCGCGGCTCGCTGGGCCTCTCCTGGGCTGGTGCAGCGGATGAGTAGCTTGCTGGTTGCGGAATGGACAGCAGCTTTTCAGGGTCTTTGATTGTGCAAGGAAAGGAAGAAAGGGTTCAGATCGGTTCTGCAAGACGGGAGAGCAAAACCCTTGGTACAGATGGCGCGTGCCGGGGGATGGTGGAGGGGGGTGCTGTGCCAGACGCTTGGCCTTTAAGCTCTTTCGGCAATCAGCTTGTCATTTCGTTTAGCACGAAGAGAATTGACGCGTGAACTGGTAGCTTATGAGGGTCCGGAGAGATCATCAGAAGGTGTGTGCGAGCTTGCGTGATTGAGTGCGTGGGATGGATGGAGAAGTAGCCCGTCTCTCCCCGGCGTAGTCCGTGCCAGGTGTACCCTCTTCTACTTGTACACAGGTACAGGGTTTCGAGTTTTCTTCCCTCTGCCACCGGTGTCTCTTTTAGGTCCCCGGGCCCTTGTCCCGGAACTGGGCGGAAAGATGGGTGGTGCCCGGAATGGTGAGAGGGATGGAGAGTTACAGGATCATGGGTAGGTAATCGGACGGGGACGGCGAGAGACAGAGGGAAGCTAATGTCTTTTTACTCAACAACGCTACCGGCACGAAAAAGAGAAGCATGATCGACAGAGATATTTTGGGGCATTTCCCCGTGTTGACAGGCTTCTGCCGCCCAAAGAACGGATCCGGGAAACGGGTCTTGAACCCACACAGGCCAGGCGACGAGATTTCCATCGTGCCAAGAAATCTCACGTCCATGGCGTAGGATTCCCTGTTAGGGCTCCCGTTCCCGCCAGTGCGGGAGGAGGGGCGAGTGATTTTCGTTGCACACAGGCAGGTGTATGGTCACGAAGCAGACGGACGTGCTGCAGCACAGGGCGGAAGAGCGGTAGTCTCCTGCTGGGGAGGGGGGCAGGTTGTGCCGGCATCCAGGGATCGGCCTCCTGCAACAGTACCATCGCGCCTTGGGCCTGGCTCAAACAACCGTTCGCCGTTACCAAGGAGCTACAGGGACCAAGGGTGAAGAGAACAGGGCCGTCAAGCAGCGAATGGACCAGCGGGGGGGCCAAGAGGGTGTGTCCAGGGGGGATGTGTCTCGAGACGGGGACAGGTCCGCAACTGCACTGCAGAATATTGAGAGAGTGGGAAGCGATGTGCGCTAGCGTAAACTCTAAACACCCCATTTGACAGTCAGTCTTCGAGCGTTTTTTTGACTCTTCATTAAGACGGTTGGCTGGCTGCTGTGGCTGCTGCTTCCTGTCTTCCGGCCTGTGAGAGCAATGCCCGCCCTGCAATGCAAGAGCCTGCCGTTGGATATAGTGGCTGTGTTGTGCTTTGCGTTGCACGGATTGGGGATGGCTTTATCAGGTGAAGCTGTAAGTGATTCCCAAAAGGGAAGATGATGTGCCATTGGGTGGCGATTTTGACCAGACGGGAGATTATCCGCCCGCCAATGAGCTCCTCCTGCCAACGCCCTCCCTGCTTCTGGTTTGGTTTCCGAGATGCCTTACAGGTCCAAAACCAAGCTCTGTCACTATGAGCGAGGGCGCCCCTTGTGAGTGGCGTTTGCAGCGTGTGAAAAGGTGTGCAGAGTGTGCTGAAAGCATGTAGGTTTCATCGAAGCAGACGATGGCAATATGGGAAATGGCACGTACCGCATAGAGGTACGTGGACTGCGTTTGGTTTTGGTTTTGCACTGCCGTTCCCGTTAACCGGATGACGATTCTGTTCGGGTGACGTTTTGCTCGCAAAAACTCTGGTTGACCCTGCATGGCGCCGAGCGTTTTCGAGCAATGCTAATCAGGGAGCCCAACCTACCTTGTACATACCTCAAGTGCTAGCAGGGTAGGCCGAAAGCTAGCCAGAGTGCGCCGTTCCAGCGCCGGCCCCTGGCTCATTCTTTCGCTGTAGAACACCTCGCGGCGGCGTCTTTTTCTTGACTCGCGCGTCTGGCAGCCGGCTCTGCCGCCCAGAGTAGGCACTGTAGCCGGCCGGCGCCTTGCTCTTCAGAGCATCTGTCCGCTGTCGGTGTGTGCGTGGTATCGCGTGCTTCGCCCTGCGCTGGCCTGCAGCTGATACTCCTCCTGCTGCTTTTGGTCTGCGCTGGCGTCTCAATCGAACCCGAAGGTGGATGGTGGATGGACTGGAGGTGAGGCAATTTAGACCACTGTTCAGCCATGCTCAGCCCTGGCCGCCGTTTCGTTTGCTGATCCTGATTGCTGGCCCTGGACCAGATCTTCAGGCGCGCCTCCACCGCGCAGCGGACATCCTGCCTCGATAGGTGCAAGGCCGTGCAGTGGCCTGGTGCCATACTGTCTAGTCGCAGCCGATCTCGGCAAATGATTCGACGAGGCATTTGAGGGTCGTGGGATGGTCCTTGCTACGTTTGCTCGTGGCATTCCCCAGATGTCTGTCTCGGCATTTCATCGTGCTAGCCCTGCGTCGCGCCCGGCATGCAAGCTTCTGTCCTTCTGGAAAGGGGTACACTTTCCGTCCAAGACCAGCCCTGAGACCCGCAATGGCGTACGGTCAAAGCCATGTGGCAGAGGACCCTGGTCGGGGGGACACAAAGCAAAGCGCCAGGCGAGGGATTCCCTATACCTGTAGAAAGCATGGTACTTCCTTAAAGCTACGAGGCTGGTGGTCGCTGCGTTGCAACAGACGCACATAGAGACACGCTCCTCTCTTGACTTTCAAGTCCCAGAACCTTCTACCTAGCTACGAGTAGACCAGTCAACAGTCAAGAAGAGGCGGAGGAAGACAAGGAGAAGGAAGGGGGTGTGGGTTGCAGGCACGGGAGGCACAGGATGCTGTCACTAACCTCATCGTCGAATCTCTCTAATTCTGATCTGTCACAAGTCTCCGTGGAGAAATACCAGACTAGTCAGCCAGCCACAGTGGTCCCTGCATAACACTACGCCATGTCACGGCCCTGGGCATGACATGCCGGCCTGCCCTTACCTCACCTCTGCCCTTCCCACAATCCATCCCTTCGGCAGGTCACCCCGTAGGTTGGACTGGTGTGGCCAGCCATGCCCTGCGCCATATCCACTCGCACCTCCCACTCGCCTTGCTTGGGCGCTGTCCCGGGACGGCCCCCGAGAGTAACGCTGGCTCGAGCAAGCGCTGGGCACTAGAAGGCGAAGAAGAATGAATTGCTGATTCTAGGGGCATATGCCTCCACCAATGGTGCCCTAATAGTGGGCACTAAAGGGTCTCCTCACACCCTCACAGATGGCCATACTCGAAAGGGCAGACCGAGGCGCTTGTACCCACTTGGCCTGCCTTCGTGCGTTGAGTCCGTCCAGGTTTTTGGCCAACGGCGCTCCCATCTTTGCTCGATCCGTTCGGCAACCCATTACGTTGCCGGGGTCCAGACTGCTCGAAATTGTGTCCTCCGTAAAGGTGCGTCTTCCGGCTACGCCATCCCCGAAGGTTCAGTCGATGCCCAACGCTCAAAAAGGGCACACAGCGCTGTCGTCCCTGCGGCATGGGGAGGGGGCTTTGCGCGGTAAAGAGCCGACGAATTATCCGACTCACACTTCCCAAGGTTGCTCTTCTCCAAACGAGATTGGCGGGAAGCAGCTTGACTACTTGTACTTTGGTACCTGATCCTGGCTTCTGCCGTCGCCCGGCAAACCCCCTTTGGGAGGGTGGTAAGGAAGACCGAAGCAGGACCCTGGGACCCTGGCGGCACTGACACCCATACCGTTGATCGGAGCCGGGATGCCACGCCGATGCAGTCTCTTGGCTTGTTCGTGCACTGCAGGTCCCGCCTGCGCCGCGTTCGTTTTGTCTCGCACCCTACACAATGCGAGCGACTAGCGTGCATGTCCCTGTGCATTTTTAGTGACGGTGCATTTATTCTCGCTAAGTTAGCGGAATGTGCCAACCGTGTCTGAGGGTCAGCGATCAGCATTCGGCTGAACCAATGCACTGGCATGCATGCCATAACTGTACGAAGGAGCCTCTCACGAGGGGTCCAGACCTTCGAGGGGGAAAACGAAAAAAAGGAATGCCTGGCCTTAGTCCCCGTTTCTCGGCGGCACCGCCCAGTTCGCATGCCTGGTGTGTGGAGTGCATGAGATCGTTCGAGCGTGCCTGGTCGACTTGCCGGGCCGATAACTTGGTCCTGGAAAAAACAGGTTCTGATGTCGACAGATTTCCTGTGATAGAACAACATGGATCGACTTGACGACGCCATGCGGTATTATCTGGTCGGCGAATTGCTATCAATCTTTGTCCTTGCCTCCTCCACAATTACCTGTGTTCTAGCCTTTAGCTTCCTCAGGGGTGCAGCTCACCGAGTCCACGGAGTCCACGGAGATCACGCCTCCCCACATCTACCGAGCGTGTACCGTAAAACCAACCGTACTTTGTAGGGCCAGCGCGGTAAAGCTGGGTCCACGGCTCCAACGTCATCTCCGACGCATCGTAGGTACTTGTAAAAGTTGGCATGCAAGTTGCTGAAGGAGGGTGAGTTCGAAAGTCAATGTTAATTACACTTTCTCATTACGAGAGCCAGAGAGAGCTCGTAGCTCGCCATGGGCCATGCTCGTGAACAGCTTGTCCCTAGCCCTCGAGAAGAAACAGTTCTGCCCTAGCTTTGTGCATTGAATTTCGGGACCCTTAGCTTCCGCTAGGAGCTGAGGTTCTCTCGGATAATTCCACCTATGAGCTTCAGATGTGGTGGTAATGGACGATAAGGTTTCGTTGGCCCTCATTTGCAGGCCAGCCAATAGCTTCATTACACCGTTCTGTTTCGGCACGTGTGAAGTCTGAATCAGTCCACGATTGTTAGCCCCTGTCCCTTGACTCTACTCCACAAGCTGACAGTTGAGCCCCCATTGAGGAGAATGAACTGATCGACACAATTCTCGAACGTACTTGTACAAGTAGACTACGAGAAGCTGAAACCTTGTGCTGGGTCGACGGCTTGGAGCCCATTGGAGGATGAGCAAGTCGGCAGTTACAAGAGGCGGGATAGCGTAGAGTCTATTGAGATCAAGGTGGCAGGTAGGCACAAGGGAACATAGTCTCTCTTTTAGCCCCTGATACTAGTCGCTTGACATGATATCGCTCGGTCCCCCTTTCGAAGTCACAGCCCCCATCCGCCAGTGGTCAGGAGCCGCGCCAAATTCTGGTAGCCTGCCGCCCCCTGGGCCGGATTCCTTTTGTTCAAGACTGCACCCTAACAGCCTCTGTCGATCGTAGCCGCTTGGCGTTGTCCAACATGTCCGTCCTGGGACCCCTACTTCACACCGTCACAAACACGAGCCGGAGACCCCGCTCTTTCTGTTTGATGGTGTCGACATTAATGGCCCAACAAGGTCTCTGCGAGACTTCAGCTCATGTCCAACGCTCCTAGCGGCACATATGGTCTGAGACTGTGAGACTGGAGAAAGACTTATCCGCGTCGACCGGTCTGGCTACTGCTGCAGCTTGTCACATCCATGCAGTCGGTCGACTTTAGTTCAGCTAGCCGGCCGCCTGTGCAGCAATTGGACTGGTCGGCGGGTTGGCATGGCTGGGCGCCCTCATTTCGATTGCTCGTGTTTTGCTTGTGTTGTGTGTCTTGTGTCTTGTGTGTGTGGCCCCGTGCCGCAATTCACTAAGGTTTTGGCATGCCCGAGAATGACAGTTCCTACACGATGTGGAGGCTGTGTCGCGTTGAAAGGTGGTGGGAACACCTGCCATTTCAGGAATATTGGGCAGCAATTGGTACCAGATCGTCGTCTGGATCGTCGTCCCTGCCAAACAGACCAGCAGGCAACGACGAAATGCGACGAGCCTAGAGATCAGGGCCAGGCCACGTTGTGCTGGCCAGCGTTGTGGTGGTTACTGTATGGCGAGCGGTGACTCACCTTGCGTGGCCACGGCACGGTCACTGTAGTTGTAGTCGTACTGTAGTGTAGTGGTAGTCCTCCAGTGGTGTAGGGTATGGTGAATGTACCGGGAAATGGTCTCAGTAGGTGATGTGAATAGATGTTAGATCGCTTGCCACTACGATCCTGCTTGTAGCGATCCGTGAAAACCAAGACGATTCTTATTTTGAGACTATAACGGATTTCTCCTAAAAAGCCTAAAAGGGGTGTCATACACGGTCCAACCGTTGGGGGAGGCGCGGATTGATGGTTCTGCCAAGCTGATGATCCTTCGAGCAGGTTGGTTTCTAATCAGCGACACTTAATTACTTTCCTTTGTTGGCGAAGACAAACACAACTGCTACAACTGTCGTCTTCGATTTCGGACAATGCTATCGATCCAATCTAGACCTTGATCACGTCCATGGTTCAACTCTAATAGCTCCATCTCCAACTGTATCGACGAACGCCTCCCTCCACTCCTTACTCCGACATTGAGCCACGGCATGTACGTCTTCGACGAAGATCATCGATAAAACTTTGCAACTCAATCGACTCCAAACCCCCGCAATCAGGCCATCCGAATCTACGATATCGACTTTAGAAAATGGCAATGGCATTCGGCGGACTTGCGGCGCCACCTGGAAGATTCAGGGGCGAGCTTGTCAGAAAGAACGTCCACCTCTGCTGGGTCTCGCACTCAGCTGCCAACGCCTCCAGATCCCACATCTCGCCCAGCGGCATACCCCAGAACGCCAACGCATAATCGTGGAGCGCTGGAGACGTCATGATACACCTGTCAGTCGACACTTCTCCAGCCGGGAATTGCTTGAAAAACGGGGCCAACCCGGGAATAAACACTCACTCCACTCGGGGTTGAACGGGACACGCTCGACGCCGTTGGCGTCTGTCGCGATGGCGGCGAAGTGGTGGTTCCACAGCCACTCCATCATCTCCTCGCAGCCCTCGATGCCGACCCAGTCGTACCCGTCGATCACATACTTCTTGCGGTCCGCGAAGCCGGCCTCGTCGTACCACTTCGTCCAGCCGGTGCGGATGATGGGGATGTCGCCGGGCCGGAACTCGACGTTGCTCTCGCGCGCCATCTCCTCGAGCTGCACCACGGGGATCGGGTGGGACGACATGGGGCTGTACTCGATACCCTTCCGTTTGGCATAGGCGACGTAGTCGAGGAGGACGCCACGGCCGACGATGCCACCTCGCTTGGTCCAGTCTACACGGAACGGTCAAGGAAAGTCTCGAAGAACTACGCCTTTCGACGTCGGGACGGCTGGGGACTACACATACTTTCGACGCCGAGCCGGCCACTCTTCAAGAGGTCATCGTGCTTGATACCGTTATAGTAATATCCGGTCTTGGAGTGTCCCCAGTGGCCTGGTCGTGGTCAGCATACTGCGGAGTCATTGGCAACGGCAATTCTCCAATGGACCTTACGCAGTCCATCCCATTGGCTTCCTACGAAAGACTGTTAGCAGAGTTACATTGCATAAACGCACCCCCACAGCACGAAGCCTCACCGGTTTGCGTATTGATACTAATCTCGTCGTCATAGCACCAGAAATCGTACCCCTTATCCCTCCAGTCGACGTGACTGTGCTTGAGGACGGAACGGCCCATCTGGACATCACTCAGCCTGTCCAGGCCCCAGTTCAGAGCTACACTCTTGCCGGTCTTGATCTCCTCACGCGCACGCATCACGACCTCGGGAGTGAGAAGGTTCAGAGTGCCCAGCTCGTCCTTCTTGCCGTCCTTGTCGAAGAGCCCCCAGGCACAGCCATGGCTTATGAATGCGGTCAGCATCGGCGTCTATATCTGTGGTAGAAGAGTGCTCGGAGTACTCACGGCATGCCCTCAACGGCCGGCATGTCTTTCCATTGCGGGAGGTTATTGGCGTCCATGATAACAACTAGGTGAGTTTGGCTGTATATTCAGACCTAGGTTAGTGAGTAAGTACCTTGTTTCCGTCGCTGGAGATGCATGTGCCTATCCAGATACCCAGCAAACCCTTTTAAATATCTCGGCTCCCCTCATTTGAAGCAACTCTCCATCCCGGACCCTCGGGATTGCGGGGTGGAAGCTGAAGCTGCCACCCGGCTAGTGTGGGTCATGGATTCGGGTGACAAAATCCGGGGGAGGCAACCGAGCCAAGGCTCGACCTCCACCCTGGCTGCACGGCCAAGTTGCGTCATGACAACGCCCGTCGTATTTCCCGACTTCCGGAGCATCGATTCTCTGAAAGCCCATCAACTCCGCAGATACGCTATTTTAAAGCCCTGGCCTGTGCGAGGCGCTTCCGAGCTGTATGTGGGCTTCCGTTCCCGTCTCCACAAGAGCTGTTTTTCGTGACAATGCGTCTGCTTTTCGATCGTCCCTCGGCAGGCATTGGTCCCTCATCTTCTTCGAAATCAAGGAAGAATCGACGACTTTACTTCGTTGAATGCCCTTTTTTAGTGTTCATAAGGCTTTCTACGCTTAAATAGTAATGACACTTCTTGTTCATACATCTGTCGGTGAACAGCTGGTCCCAACGTGACGCACAGCAAGACTCATACTGACTAGAACTTTCGTGCCTTAAACGACAGACTCCAGTATACGGGCAAAGTTCTGCCTATTAGCTTCAGATCTACTGTGTCAGAGGAACGAAGAAACTATATGATACAGTGTCCCAAGGTTATAGAATGCATCAGCCTGCCCCCAATCAAGCCGCGAGATGGGCAATACCTCAATAATGAAGTAGGGAATGTCGGGTTGCACTCCCTCCCGGGTATCCCTTGAATAAAGTAAACACTACCCCAACCCCAGAGAAGTACGAGCCCGCCTCCAGCCTGGCCTCGGTCAACCCATAATACTCGTTCATATTCTGCTTGGCAGGGAGCACAACGGTCAGGTGTTTGATATTCCTCGGCAGCAAGCCTAAGCTATGATGCCTCTGCAAGGCGTTGATCAGCAGGACAATATCAGCTGCCTTATTCCCTGGCTGAAGCTCGCTTCTCGTCAGTCGTGCCCTCATCTCCTCTTGCGTTTGATATTGCCATCCGCCCGAGAGCCATTGGCTTAGAATAGTTAGTGTCTCAAGTCTTGGTGGCAGGTTGTCGAGCGCATCCTCCAGAAGATGGGCGTCGTACCCCTCGTGATGCCTCCCAAAGATTACTGACGATCGTACCATAAGGTGTTCGACATGTGTTAGCTCAGGTAGGCAGGTCAGTCGACCCCAGCCCAAGGAGGGATCTGTGGCCTCTGTCCACTCATCAATCCATTCATCAAAGATCACTAAATCCTGTAACGTTCGAGCTCGCTCTCGCAGGGCATCGTCAAGTGCCGAACCGCCCCTGCCGGTGCTTGATCCATAGCCACGCCCGAACGGCGCATGTATAGATTTCAGTCCAACATATAGGCTCTCCAGGATGGGGCAGCCCTGGATGAGCCTGGCCAGGTTCATGCCCTTGATTCGCGTCAGGTGCAGGCGCAGGTGTTTCAAGTTGCCGGAGGGCCCAAATCTGCCATAGACTGGCGACCAGGGCTCCAGCGGCGAGGAGTTGCTCGTCTCGAACGACACTATATCTGTGAAGAAGTCGATCGCGGCCATCAAGGGGACCGGGCGTGCCGCATAACAGGAGAGTTCGCCCCTGAGGCGGACGTGTCTCACTCTTCGCAGCGTCCTTCTCGCCGCCAGCATGACTGGCATAGGCTCTCTGCTGAGGTCGTACTGGGTGGGTGGTATTGGGTACCCATCGTCATTGTATACGTAGGGCTGCAGCGCGCGGGGGATTCGAGTGGATGGAAATGTATCTGGCACATCGAATACGAACTTCTGAATGCAAGGCCAAGAGCAAAAGAGTGTGGTGATTTCCAGTCTGGCGAGAAGCTCGGCCAACAGGTGGATACCGTAAGTGCTGTCACGGCTTCGGCGGCCTTCCCACGATTGAGTGGCTACCGGCCTGGAAGGTACCTGCGCACGATGCTTGCCCTTCTTCTTCTGTCGCTTCTTTTTCTGAGTGTCTGTCGTGGCTGGCTGAGCTGCCGTCGACAAAGATTTAGAGCTCGTGTTGACCATCAGTGCCGGAGCACAGGGCGGACCGGCCAAGTCGCTCCGCCTGATCGCTCCGACCACTCCTTTCCCAAGCTCCTGCTCTTTTAGGTGATAGTAGCATTCTTCCATAAAGTCGCTGTGATCGACCTGCACCAGGATATACAGAGCCCGCACGTGCTTGTTCAAGCCTGGCTTCCTCTTGAGCAGCGTGATCAGGCTGCTGAGGTCCCGGCCTCTGGCGATAAAGACCCTCTCGTACAGCCACGACTCGACCAGATCATGCATCACCCTTGAACAGCGGTAGAGATTAAGGAGTGCGTGCTGCGACTTCCGGACATCGTCGAGTTCGGCGTACCGCTTGTGCATCTGGCTAGGATCGCTGGCATCTACCCTTCGGCTCTCCTCGTAGACCCATGACGCAGGCGTGTCGCGCGCGAGAAAGGAAAAAATCAATCCCCAAACCTCGGGCGGAAAGGCGAATGGTGGCGAATGCGGTGCATGTGCTTCTTGGGGCATCGGACGCTGTACATCTCGCGGTCTCTGTCGTTCCACCTCGTGACCTGGTGATCGGCCAAGGGCTGTACTTGCTGTCGAGGCCCCCGCATTCTCGTTTGATACTTCACGGTTTGAAGACATTTTAACTCAGCGTGTATCTATGAAGTTAGTTCACTGCAAGCGTTTTGGAGGACGTTGTGATTTCATGATATACTGTCGACCGATAGGCAAGGTTTCTGACTCATTCCGGCGAGGTGGTGGTCGTATCTTGGCGGCGCAGCAGGAAGTTCTGAATGATTGGCGAGTCGATAATGCTGTCAGGCAACAATCGAAAATGAATATAGGCACGTGCACGGATACGTGCTCCCAGGTTCCATGAGCGTATGAGTGATGTTCAATATTGATTTTAAACACCATAGAATCATGGATATTATGCGCCAAGCTGCTGAATGGATAATAGTCTTTAAGGACTGATCTCCTGGACGTCTATATCGAGCATATACTTTGCACCTTTCCACTTCGGCGATTCGTGCATGTGACTTGTCTGTATTGGTTTGACCGAGGCAACAGCGACATATTCATTATCGTCGGTAGCCATCTTGAGGATATTGCCGGGAGGCAATAGGAGTTTGTCGCCGTTTTTGAGGTCCGAGAGCCGCACACCCTCCAACCTGTGAGGTCTTCTGAAGACCCAGTCGGGAAGGGACTGATTGTTCTCGTCGAAGATTCGCACCGCGAGCTCGTTGCCGCCACCCATGGTCAGCACGACGCCAAGTCTGACTTCCAGCCCTTTCAGCTGTATGGGAACTGTCGCGATGGAAACCAGCCCAGGATCGAGCGGTATCAATAACATACGCCGTGCAACGTCAAAGTGAGCCTGCGGTATGGCGCTCACGGCCGCCGTAGGCGCGTGCGGCAAATACACGCCGCGCACCCAGCTCCTCCAACCGACGTCGTTGGGGTAGAGGAGAATGTAATACACCTGGGTGAGCATCCTCTTCCCTCCACCTAGCGACAAGCGCGCCTTGAGTGAGTATCCATTCCGGACTAGCAGGTTTGGTCCAACGAGGTCCACTATGATGCCGAGTTCGCATCTCTGCGCAGCTCCTGTCCTCTGCCCTAGGGGCAGGAAGTACCGCGGCCGATGATTACCATCAGCGGTCATGTATAGCTGAATCTCTATGCGCAGGCCCTTGTTCGTGATGGAGAAGTCTGGGTTCAAGGCGCTCCGACCGTAGCGGTCGATGTCGCCGGAGCGGGCAAAGGAAGCGGGCTCTGGCGCGAACAGGTCGCAGTGTTGTACCTCGACGGGCTCTACCGGTAGTGCACCCAGCCACGAAATGTCGCTCCTGAACCGGGCAGTTTCTTTGTTCGCCAGGCGGAAATCACCCGATGCGAGGCTGACCCTTGCTTCTACCGATGCCTCTGCCTCTGCCGGTGGCGGTGGCGGCGTGGCTTCCCACGCAAAGATCGTCAGGTCATTGCGGTGTTTGATAATCTCCTCTTGCAGGCGGCGGAACGCCTTGATTCCCTCGCCGTATATGAGCGGCATGTTGACTTCAAAGATCCCGAGTAGGCAGTACGCCATGTCTTCCAGCCGCGTCGTCTGTCGCCCTGACGCCCAGGACATGCGCTCGGCGACAGAGATCTGTTCCAGTCGTAAGCGATGCGATAAAACGTCCTGCTCGATCTTGGTTATCCGGCAGACAACGTTCATGAACTGAGCAAGGTTTCCGAGGCATGCCCACGACGCGTCAAAGAAGATTACGTTGCGCGGCGCAATGAGCTCTTGGAGCGTCCAACCCCTGGTGAACCACCGACAACTTGAAAACCCATGGTCTTCATCCATTGCATGTTCCTCTGAAACTAGATCGGAAAGGTAGACGTAGCAAACAGCCGACTCTTGGTACCACCTGTACATGGAGTTGATGCTCTCGGTCAGCTCCGCGCTACTCGACTTGTCGATGCAGCAAGTGTCGACCCATGCATGTCTAATCCCTTCCGTTGCTGCCAGAACGCAGGTGTGTTTGATTTTGTGATACCCGGACAAGTGCGTCGGTGGTTGAGGCGCTTTCATGTCTTGGAAGGAGACTTCCTGTCCTGCCTCCCAGGTGTGTGAAAGGATCGCATAGCGAGGTACTTGGGACTCGAAGAATTCTTCCAGTCGTACCGTGTCGGTGTTGAGTAACCACATTGTTCATCTCCCCGGCGGACGGGACCTGAGGAGTTGCGATCACACCCAGCAGAGGTTTGGAGGTCATTCTGCTGCCTGGAGTTCAGCCGAGACAAGACAGGGCAATGCCAAGCGCTGTGTTAGTCAGCATGAGTGGGAAGCCTTACTGGGCATTTTTCTGCACTTCCCACTTGGCTGTAACTGTCAACTAAGGGTCGGATCAATCGAATTCTATTCATTGAGGTGTCTAATCCTAAGGGAGAAAAGGGGAAGGCCGCCAGGGGGCCACCGGCCCTTTAGGATGGCCCTAAAGGGCGGTATGGTTGAGCAGAGACAGCTCCACATACTAAATTTGCCCTGGGGTTGTCCTTAGTGGACCAGCCCCTTCTGACACACCCCTCTAGATCTCTAGAATCTAGGATTCTAGGAGATCTAAAGCTATTTCTATATCCTAAATAGGAAATTAATAATTTAACTTAATATTAAAGACTAATTAGTTACTTCTAGTCTTTTTAACTATATATTAGATATCAGTATAGATATATACTAGATAGAAGGTTCTATAGAGATTATTTCTTTTTATTATTAACTTTTATATCTTTCTTATATATCTTAGTATATTCTATATAGCTCTAAACAACTTCTACTCTTTCTAATAACTAATCTAATAGTTTAATAGTTATAATATCTATCTTCTAAGGTAGAAGACTTAGATTTAAACCCTAGTTAGATCTACCTAGTTAGTAAAGATATTAGCTTATTATATCTTTATAAACTTAGATTAAGTCTTAATTAGGATGTTTCTTAGATTTATTAGCTTCTTATTTAGGTTGGCTAGACTAGAAGATTCTATAGGTTTAATCCTTATAGAGGATATTAATCTTTTTGTCCTTCTCTTAAATAATAATAGAAAGAGATATATAGGAAATAATAATATAGTGCTTTCTATAAGTAGTTTTAGTGGTCTAGTAGTAGAATATCTATCTTCTTTAATAGAAGGCCTAGATTTAACTTCTAGTTAGATTCTTTAATAAAGTTCTTAGTATCTTTAGGTCTAAGAAGTTTATTATTTTTATCTTTTTACTAGTTTTAATTACTCTTTAAGATAATAATAAGATAGAAGTAAAGATCTAATTACTTAATAAACTTCTAGTACTTATTAATTAGAAGGATCTTAGTTAGCCTATTAGCTAATATCTAATTAATAGCTAGATATTCTATCTCTATTATCTTCTTTTAGACCTCTTACTAGACCTAATAATAATAGATATTAATATATCTTAGAGCTATCTTAAGCTATAGGTTCTTGCTTTTAACTAAGTAAATAATTTAATAGTTATTATAGTAGATAATAAACTAGCCTAGTAATTAAAGTATTATCTTCTTAAAGAACTATATAATAGTAATAATCTCTTAAAGAGAGCTTATAAGAGTAAGCAACTCTACTTTAGTAGATAAGATAATAATAGTATTTTACTTAACTACTTTCTAATTAATAATACTTCTAAATAGTATTATAAGATATCCTTAGAAGAACTTCTAGTTCTTTAGGTTATCTTTAAATAAAGTATTAGTATAGACTTTAAGTAAGAGATCTAGGTTATTTCTATTAAATAAAATATCTAGCTTCTTTATCCTTAAGAGATAGTAGATGACTCTATCTACCTTCTTTATTACTTTAGGTAGAGGGTTTATAAGAAAGTAGGTAAGATTAATAATTACTTTAATAATATCTAGTCTTATAGTAATATTAAGATAGATTAAAGATCTTATCTTTTATTAATAGATATAAATCTCTAATAAGATTACTTGCTTATCTAGCTTTATAATCTTCTTAATTAATATAGAGATAGCTAGCCCTCTAGCTATATTATTAAGCTTATATCTAATAGTAAGATTAATAATCTTATCTTCTTATAAGATCTAAATCTAGCTCTAATTAGTACTTTAAATAACTCTTATTTTTAAGAACTACTTAATATCCTTTAGATCTCTTATTTTAAATTAGTAGGTTAAGGCCTCTTTAAAGGCCTCTTCTTTAGCTTTATCCTTCTTATAATAAAGATAGATAATATTATTAATATAGAAGAATATTAGGATAAAGTTATTATAGAAGAGGTATGGCTCTTTAGTTAATTAGATAAATCCTATTTTAATAAGGACTATTAAGAGAAACTTCTATTATAGTAGTAGTAATATCTATAGGCTATATAATACTCTAATTAAATAAGCAATCTTACTAGTCTATTTAAAGTGCAGTAGGAGTTCTATAAATATCTTCTTATTAAGATAGATATTAGTAAAGATATTAATTATATCTAACTACTTTATCTTAAGCTTAAATCTTATAGTAATAGCTATAAGGATTTAGAAAGACCTTCTTACTAATATAGCAGTATAGATGTTCTAATTATTTAATAGCTATTAATCTTCTTAAATATAAATCCTAGTCTTAAATCTCTTAATATATCCTTTACTATTAAACTTATAGGTAAATACCTACTTTAATAATATAACTATCTAGCTCTTAGCTTTATAATAGTTTACTATCTCTAATATCTTATTATCTTAGATATTCTTAACCTTCTTCTATATAGCCTTAAGTTAGTATTAGCTATAGAGGCTATTAATAGCCTTCTTAATATTTCTTAGCTCTAGTAGTAAGTTATTTTAGTATAGTTAAAGTAGCTATTAAGGCTCTTATTTAATAGGGACTACTTTAGCTTAAAAGCTGGTATAGACTATATTAATACTGTAGTAATCCCTTAGGATTATCCTATTAACTACTTACTATTATTTTCTAAAGAGCTTCTCTTACTCTTTTAACTACTATCTATAGTCTATTAGCTTATAATTTTAAGCTAATTGCCTAATTAGTATAGAACTTAAGAAATCTTCCTAAAAATTTTCTAGTACCTTTAGAATATTATTCTCTCCCTCTAATAAAGTTTCTAAAGTTATCAGACTAGAGGTCAAGCCCTCTATTAGTCCTATTATAGCTAGTTCTTAGACTGGCTCTTTACTTTAATAAGAAGTTAGGTAGATAATAATAATCTCTTTAAGCCTCTCTTATACTAGGCTGGCCTTTTTAATTGCTTTAGCCTATTAGAACTAATCTCTCTCCCTAATAGCTTTAAACAGTCTATTTATTAGATTAGAGAGGCTAGTGATCTTATTATCAGTCTCTTTAGGCTCTAGCTCTCTCTCTATTAATTTTAGTAGCTTATAGACCTCTATTAATAGTATGAATATAGCTAATCTCTCTCTAGATTTATTATAATTCTCCTTTTTAAAGAATGATTCTTCTTTAAAGGTTATATCCCTTAATAAGACAACCTTCCTCTTCTTAAAGATCTAGATCCACTAAATATTTATATCTTTATAGCTAATAAGATATTTAATCTTAATATAGGATTGATATTTAGCCTTAGTTGATATTATAATATTATAGTATTTATCTTTAAGGCAATATACCTTTAAACTATACTCTTTAATATAACTAAGGTCTAGCTAGTTTAAGCTGCCTAGGATCTAGTGCCTATTCTTCTAATACTACTATCTAATAGTCTCTTCTAATGACTTCTAGCCATTAGCTTAATAAGAAGATCTATTATAAAGATAGGTCGCTGCTTTATAGGCCTTACTAGCTAGGTTAGTTAGTAGACTGATATTAAACAGTATTATATTAGCCTTTATCTATATCATCCCCCTAGATTACTTAGTATAGCTATTAGATTAATATATATATATTAGTAATAGTTTCTATATAATTCCTTTATATTATTTCTACTTCTTAATAGTATTAGTATTAAGAGCTAGTTTATTGTTATTATGATCTTATTAGATCTAGAGATCTTATTACTAGTCTATTAGGCTGTAATAGTTATAAAGAGTTTTAAGAAGAGTATACTTCTTCTTATCTAGTAGAGGATATATAACTTTTAAGCCTAAGAATTTATCTTTAATAATTAGAGCTACTATTAAACTATTAAGGCAGTCTAGTATTATAAAGAGGTCTAGATAGATTTAACTAAATAGGTATTCTATTAGTTAACTACTTAGCCTTCTTAAGACTTATTACTTTATCTTAGCTTTAATACATACTTAGTAAGGCTGATTAGACTTACTAGTAATTATAACTTCTTTAGTATTAGTAGATAAGTAGCCTAAAGCTTTATTATTAAGATGCCCTATTCTTCTATACTAAGTATTATATCTCATCTTACTTTCTAGGCTAGGCTTTTATAATAAGGCTATATTAGTAGCTTTATCTAATTACTATTTATTAGCCTATTCTTAACTTTAATAGAAGTTAATTATAGTATGGCTCTTAATTTATTTAGTTAAAAAGACTATTAATTCTAATATAGAACCCTTAGTAATACTATAATTATTATTATTCTATCAGTATCCTACCTCTCTTATTACTCTATAAAAGACTAGATTAATATAGAAGCCTTTAGTAATAATAACATTCTTTAGCTTAAAGAGGGCTAGGTTAGTAGAGGTATTAATCTTTATTATTATCTCTTCTATACTATAGTATAGTATTATAATATTATCTATATTAATAATACTAGTTGCTAATTAATATATACTCTTAATAAGCTTCTCCTTTAAGTTAATAATATAATAAGTAGTATCAGTATTATAGATAAAGTTATCCTTTAATAGATATGCTATAATAATAAAGAAGCTTATTATAATATTTAAGAAGACTCTTTAAGAGGTCTTCTTAACTAAAATAGTCTAGATATAGGTACTTCTAATTTATCTAATCTTACTAGACCTCTAATCAGCTAGTAATAGCTTTACTAGTAACTCCTTAATCACTTTAATTAAGTTCTAGTATTACTTCTACAGCTAATCTATCTCTATAATCTTCTATAACACCCTTTCTAGCTTTCTCTAAATAAAGGATAGTATATAGACTGGCTTCTTCTTTAGATAGAGGATCTAATACTAATTCTTATTATACTTTATCCTATAAGAGTAAGTAGGTCTCTTATTATTAGAAGCCTTACTTTAAAGTGTTAGTTACTCTATTAACCTTTAGATAGGCTCTATTACTATATTAAATAATCCCTTAGTTAATCTCTTAACTATTATTATTATTATAAGCTATTATTAAAGTTAGTAAGTAAGTATATAGCTATCTAGAATTAATCCTTCTTAGTTAAGAGTATTTATATAGATCTAGATAAAGATACTACTAACTTTATTAATATTACTAATAATAATAAGAAAGTCCTTTATAGATTAGTTGTCTTAAATATTATTAATATTAATATCCTTAGTATATTATAAGGCCTATTCCTACTATTTAATCTATACTAATAGACTAATAGATCTAGATAGTTATCTAGCTTATTAATATTAAGCTTAAGCTTATACTCTTACTTTAAAGCCTAATAGCTTAAGATATTTCTTTAATACTATTAGTCTTACCTATACTGATCTAACTTTTAGTAGTTACCTAATTACTTTTATCCTATTAGAGATCTATATAATTACTTACTATAATTCTTCTAATAACTTATTAAATAAGGCTATATATTACTTAGCTATTTAATAGATAAGCTTATTTATCTTAATTAGCTTTTTATTCTTCTTCTTATATACTATATTTAAAACCTTCTATTTATCTAACTCTATATTAAAGAAGTCCTTTCTTATCTTAAACTCTAAATATATTATTACTAATTATTCCTCTTAGAGTATTATTAAGAGAATAAAAGAAGGTCTTAGACAATCTCTAAGAGGCTTTAAAATCTAATCTCTATCTAGATTAATATACTTCTAGATTTTATTATCTATAGCTTTAAGATAGATATATAAATACTATATATTCTAATCTACTTTATTAGTAAGAATTACTACCTAATTATTATCTAGATCCTTCTTAGCTATAATATTATAATTAAATAATTAAGAAGATTGATTAAATAATACTCTAGCTTAGACAGAAGATCAATTAGATTATTATTATATTCTAAAGGGCTCTAGCTACTCCTTATTAAATTTAGCTATAGGAATCTATAACTTTATAGTCTAAATCTTATAATATTTACTCTAGATAGATAGGCCTACTTTAATCTACTCAATCAGATATTAACCAGACTTATAACTATCAACTAAGGATCAGATCAATTAAATTCTATTTATTAAGGTGTCTAATCCTAAGGGAGAAAAGGGGAAGGCCGCCAGAGGGCTACCGGCCCTTTAGGGTGGCCCTAAAGGGCGGTATGGTTAGGCAGAGACAGCTCCACATACTAAATTTACCCTGGGGTTGTCCTTAGTAGACCAGCCCCTTCTGACAGTAACTCTTGCTTTTGCCTACATAAACTTACCCTAGAGCTGAAGAAAGGTATCACAGCACCTGGCAAAAAGTGAGTGCAGATTTAAATGCCACGTCAGAGAACAGAGTTCAAGAATATTGTGATTTTCTTCACTAAATAGCTTTGATGTGTAACTTGCAGCCTATGAGTATGCCAAGAACTGGCTGGAAAACTGCTTGATAGCTGTACAGGTATCTAGTTCCGGGACGCCTCAACATGGTTTGAGGAAACCTCATTCTTATCAGCCGGCGCCGTTATCTCTCCGCTCCCCTCCGCCTCCAGCTCCTTCGTCGACGGCGGGATGATGACCTCGTCGCCAAACTTGGCCGCGACCTCCTCGAGAGTCAGGAACCGCGTCTCGGGCAGGAAGAAGAAGTAGATGGTCCCGGCAAAGATGTTGCACCCGATAAACACAAAGTAGAACTTCCATGAGATGCGGTCAAACGCCACCGACGCCGAGTACGACAGCCAGATGGCCGTGCACGCCTGCGTGAAGACGGCGAAGCCGACGCCGACGCCGCGCAGGTCCAAGGGGAAGATCTCGGCGACGAGGACCCAGTTGACGCTGTTGAAGAAGAACGAGTAGGCAAAGGCAAAGAGGAAGACGAAGGCGACACCCGCGCGCGACATATCAGCGCCGCCGCCCTCGCTGAACTTGGAGAGCGCGGTGAGGATGGCGAGGATGACGGCAAGCGAGTAGCTGCCGGTGATGACGGTGATGCGGCGGGTCCAGTGGTCGGCTACGAAGAAGACGTTGATGATCTGCCCAATGACGGCCATGAAGCCGTTGAGCGCGCCGATGAGCAGGACCGTCTGGCCCTTGTAGCCCAGCGCGTTGTACATAACCGACTGGTAGCTCTGGATGACGTTGGAGCCCGACAGCTTCATCATATTAACGGTCATGCAGGCCAGCAGTGTGCGGCGGATGTACTGCCTCTTGAAGAGCTTCCTGAAGTTGGCGCTTTTGCTAGAGCTGCCCTCGAGCTGGATCTGGCTGCACATTTCGGCGAACTCAGCCTCGATGAACTCGGACCCGCGGTGGCCGTGCAGGTCGTACATGACCTTCTTAGCCTCGTCGTAACGCTCACGTTTGGCAACTGGAATGAGGTGAAGTAAGTTAGTCGATGCTCCAGGATGCGGTGTGAAGTGGAGATAGCGGTGGACACTTACGCCAACGGGGAGAGTATGGCAAGAAAACTGTAAGGACAGCCAGAAGCAGTGCAGGTGGCGCCTGAGTCGCGAGAGGGATACGCCACTGTGCCTCGCCGACGGCAAACGAGCCGGCATACCCGATCCATCCGGAGGCGAAGAAGCCAAGTGTGTTCATCAGTCCCTTCAAGCCGACAAGAAAGCCACGGTTCTCGGGAGGTGACAACTCCGCCAAGTAGACGGGAGCGGTAGGGTAGACCATGCCCGTTGAGAAGCCTGAGAAGGCCCGACCAACGATCATCATGGCTGGGCCCTGGGCGGCAGTCTGGAGAATGGCGCCGATGATGCTCACACAACACCCGAAGAGTAGTGTCCAGCGACGAGATAGCTTGTCCATGCAGTACGCTGCACCACCGCTGCCAAAGGCAGAGCCGGCGTAGTAGCCCGAGACGATGCCGCCTGTGATTGAAGCGTTGGCCTTGAGGCCGCCATACATGTATGTCTTGAAGGTGGACTGTGCAATGGTGGAAGCGATAATGCCGGTGTCGATGCCGTAGATGAAACTGAAGGAGGTCCAAACATCAGTCAAGGCTTGGGTCTGAAGAGGCTGTGAGGAGGAAAGGCTGTGCCACCTTGGCATGCATGGAGAGGACTCACCCGGCAAGACTGATTGCAAGACCGATGAGGATTGACCTGGCTGAGTTGCCACGATGGCCAGTATGTTTCTTGTCCATGATGCGAGACTTGACGACTTTTCTGAAAGTCGCCCGTTGGAGAGAGAAGAGTATGGAAGGTTCCGAAGGAAATGGCTTAGCCCTTCGAGGAGTTGTGGGTGGTTGTAAGATTGAGTATTTATAACATGGCATTCAGGCTAGAAATCTCTCAAATCTGGGTAGCTGGGGAACACCAAGGGGGCATGACTAATCCCCGTGCGTTGAACAGGGAGTTTCCAGCCGAATTTGTCGGTATATCTGCGAGTCAGATTGAATGCCGAATGATTGGGGATGAGGGCTTCCTTGCCATACCCAAGTCTCGAGCTGGGTCCCCATGGGGAAAATGCTGACTTCAGGGGCTCGACAAACCATTCGGCTGTCGTCTTGCGGGGTAACCTAGTAGATCCGATGTCTTTTCCGTGGCTCATCCGTTCGTTGTGGAGCCTGATTCTGGAGACTCACGGTCTACAGGATTCGACTAGTTCAGAAGATCGAACCACATGAGCAGACAGAGTTCCCTCGTCTCCTCTACATCGGTTTCGGTGGTCTTCTTCGAGGGCGGGAAGGCTGCACCGCCGAGAACATTGTACGTCTAGTGATTTTCAAACGCGCAACGGCACCGGCCCTGTGTGATGTGGAAAATAAGTTGAAGCGAATTATTGGTGCTGTGTAGCTGGTAAGTTGGGTAAAGGCAGTGGATGAAACTGGCAGTCATTGCTGTATAACTGCTATACTGTAATACGAGAAACCTTGAAAGAGCAGAGTTCATACAACCCCATTCCCTCAGGCTAACAAGTTACTTGTTGAGAATTCCATTACATGTCCAATGACCTCCCCATTCGTCCCTGGGCCGTCTACCATTTCGGTATCTTGTCCGAAAAGTCTGGCTGAAACTTCCTCATGTACGTGGTGTCATCCCTCTTCCGCAGCCCGCAGTCAAGATACTGCTGGTGCAGCCGAGCCAGCCTCTCCCTGTCCAGCTCGACACCTAGCCCCGGCGCCGTCGGGACCACAACACCGCCCTTGTCCCACTTCAGCGCCCCGTCCACAACGACATCCTCGTCGCGCTGCTTCCACGGCCAGTGCGTGTCGCAGGCGTAGTCAACGTTTGTCGTCGCCGCCGCGAGGTGCGTCATGGCCGCTAGCGAGATGCCTAGGTGACTGTTGGAGTGCATTGACAGGCGCATCCCCCACGTCGCGCAGATGGCCGCCAGGGTCTGCGACTTGCGCAGCCCGCCCCAGAAGTGGTGGTCCGAGAGGACGACCTGCACAGCCTTCTGCAGGATCGCCGGCGGGAGGTGCGAGAAGGCCACGACCGCCATGTTGGTCGCTAGCGGCATCGGCGCTTGCGTCGCCACGGCGGCCATCCCCTCGATCTCGCCGGCCGGGTCCTCGAGGTATTGTAAGATGCCTTCGAGCTCCTTGGCCACCCATATCGACGTGTCAACGGTCCACGCGGCGTTGGGGTCGATTCTGAGTGGTAGGTCGGGGAACGCGGTGTGCAGGGCTTTGATCGCGGCGACTTCTTCCGCAGGAGGGAAGACGCCGCCCTTGAGCTTGATGGCCTGGAAGCCGTACTCGTCGATCATCTTGCGCGCCTGTGCTACCAAGCCTGCCGGGTCTAGCGCGGCGCCGTACTCGTCATCGGGCTGGCCGGGGTGGCCAGCCCACTTGTAGAAGAGGTAGGCTGAATACTGAACGTTGTCCCTAACGCGACCGCCGAGCAGGTCGCTCACTGGCACGCCGGCCAGCTTGCCCTGGATGTCGAGGCACGCGACCTCGAACGGGGAGAAGACCTTATCTGCTACAAATGCCGTGGTGACCATGCCGGCCATGCCATCGCCTCCCGTGCTCGTGTCGCCTTCCAGCGAGTCGAGACAGAGCTGGTAGACGGCGTTTGTGTCGTAGACCGAGCGGCCCTTGAGCTTGTCCGCCACTTTTTGAAGGCGGTCGAGGTGGATCGAGTCTCCGTATGACTCCCCAAGGCCGTATGTCTTGTCGGTCACTATCTCGATGACGCTGCGCAGGGCCCATGGTTCGTGCACGCCTACGCTGTTGAGCAGGGGCATGTCGTGGAACGCGACTGGGGTGATGATGACATCCTTGATGGTGCTGCGTGGAGGCATGGCTTTCTCTCTCTGCTTGCTTATTCTGTATGATATGGCTTGCTAGAGGTCAATTCTTCGATAAACCTGAAACAGAATTGAAGTTTCGTATCGGGCAAGTCTTTCTGAACGAGCATCTGCGACCTGCACCGGTCCTGCAACAGCTTGTGATCCCTCGGGTCGATGGGCAAAGCGCAGTATCGAAGGCATGGACAAGCTTTCTAGTACATAGCTAGCGGTAGCTGCCATCACTTGGCAGGATCAGCATATTGGGTAATACTTTTCAGGTTGCATTGCTTCGGCAAGTGATGCGGAAGTGCCAAACTGTAGCGGGGTCGGCCGCCATCGGATGAGGGGACGGAAAAGCCAAATCACCCATGCATGGATGTGCTGTTGTTACCCGAAAGCAAACATCTTAAAGCAAAATTTATGCACTCACCATTATGGAGGGATGTGCCGAAATTGTTTAAATGAACAATTCTATTGCGGGTCAACTATGCTCTATGTTGATGCAGCCATGAGTCTCTTGTTGATCGCCGTCAAGATTACATAAATGGTCTCAATGGTCGACACGTTAATCTCGAGCTCCCTCCCCTTTCTCACAGGATATCCAAGGATTATGTCAACCTCCATAGGCTTGCCGTTTTCATAGTCTGTCCGCATGCTGCTCCCTATTGGCGGCATCGCTTTGATCTTAGTGATTAGCCGGTCGATCAGCTCGTCGTCAAGCGCGACGCCCAAAGCTTCGGCGACGGCAATGACCTCGCCCATCAGCTTTCTCGTCAGTGGGGTTGCGTTGTCGGATGAGTTGAGCCAGGCGTGTGTGTCAAGTAGAGTTAGGGTAGTCAACGAGTTCCATGCAGCATTCCAAACCACCTTTTCCCACCGCTGCACCTGGATATCGGGAACAACCTGAAAGACTGTCTGCCCAGCCGTCAGCAACGAAGCGAATCGCTGGAGGCGTTCTTCTTCCTGAGCAGGACAACCGTTCTTGTTGGGGAACAGTCCGATTTGCATATCCTCAGACTTCGTATGCATCACAACTCCTGGCTGCGGTTGTCTGGCTCCGGTCCATGTCTGTTTTGCAGGTTGTCAGTCAACTAGGTCTGCATGATCCAACGCCAGGGGTGGTAAACACATACCACACATGATATGATAGTTGCAGTAGGAAATGTGACACGGAAGGGCTCCTCGTTGCCAGCTCCATTTTGTATGATGACGATCGTCGTGCTCTTTTCGTCGACACCAGGCTCGATCTGCGAGGGGACACTGGCTTGATCTATGGCTTTATGCGCACACACGATGTAGTCGAACTTTTGCCCGGCTTCGGCGACAGTCCTCACCACTGCAATAGTAGAACGTTAGTGCTACCATGATCGTCCATCGATGAGGTTTGTGTAGTGGGAGCTTACCTCGATCTACCCGGACATGATGTTCGCCATGATTTTCGCTTGTAATTTTGATGCCGTTCGCCTTGACAGCATCGTAATTAGATCGAGCAACGACCGTCAACCGAATTTTACCAGTACGGCGTAGAACAAAGGCATAGAATGAACCTATTCTGTGAAATAAACGACAGTCAGCGTTGTCCTGAGATATCCTTGCGGTAAGAGGCCTACGTACGCTCCCAGTCCGTAGACAAGCACTTCGACTGGCTTGCCGCTCATTGCTGATGGTGATTCACCTTTCCGTGAACAGGATTAACCCCGGCGTTTAGGAAGCACTGCTGCAAGAAGTCGTGTGTATGCCAATAATACAAGAGCTATGCACAGGATTCTGAAATTTCCTTTTCGATCAGATGGCTCTCCGTCTTCGGGCTGGAACCAGGACGATCTGAATGGTGACTGTGACCCCCACGACCCCCACGCTCCCAAGACCCCCAAGGTGCGGGGGTGGGGACGCTACGGATATGGAGATGGTTGCTATTGCAGCGGCATCGGAGGCAGGTAATCTAATACTGATCCGTTGCCCTATTTCGGCCTTCAGTTACTTAATTACAGCGCAATCCCTTGTGTGATGCTTAGAGGCACCCGTCAGGATTTCTGTTTCCGGACTAACGTTGATCGTCGGAGCAAAAAATACGGTCCAGAAACTAGCATCTTATTCCCTATCATAGACTCGCCTCAATGCTAACCAAGGGCGCGGTCTGCGACTCTATGGACTTCTTCTCGGCATCCGTGGGCTCAACGTAGGGCCGCCTAGGCTTCAGCTTTTCCAACGCTCCCTCGATGCCGGCCGCTTTCGCGGTGTTGAGTGCCGCGGCATACTTGACATAGGCAATGCCCGCCTTGCAAGGCTGCTCCGCCAGCGCCGCCTTCTTGTGCAGGTCCATTGCTTCTTGGAACTTGCCTGCCTGGTAAAGATTGTAGATCTGGACAATGGTCTTTGGGAACACGTTAGCGAAGCCGGCAATCGTGCCCCCGGAGCCAGCGGCCAGCCCGCCGATCAAAAAGTCCGACTGGCCTCCGTACGTAATAAATTGATCTGCTGGAAGCTCGGCCGCGAGACGCGTGATCTTGGCCACGGCGCCGCACGTCAGCTTCACACCCACAATGTTGCTGTGCGCCCTGGCCAGGCTGGCTATGGTCGCCGAGTCAAGGTCGATGCCGTTGCAGACGACCGGGAAGTTGTAGATGACGATAGGCAGCGGGCACTCCGGGGCCACATCGTCGAAGAAGTTCTTGATGACTGCCGGCGTAGTTTGTTTTCCAAAATAAGCTGGTGGAAGGAGTAGGACATAGTTGGCTCCGGCATCGACAGCATCGGCGACAAATTCGAGTACTTGCTTGGTCGAGTGGCCGCCCACGCCAGCCATGATGGGGTAATCCGGCCCGCATGCTTTCCTCGCCGTCTCCAGGAGCGTCTTGCGCTCCTCGCGTGTCAACAGAAAAGTTTCGGCATTTGTTCCCAAGACTACCAGGCCAGCGAGGCCGGTTTTGGATAGATACGAGAAGTACTTCGCTTGTGATTCGGTGTCGAGGGTGTCTGTGCTGTGGTCGAAGAAGGTAATAGTCGGAGCCCAAACCCCGCTGGGCGGTACCTTGGGCAAGGGCATATTGGCTTTACTCTTGCGGAAAGATGGCAATGATTGTGAGGAAGGATCTCATGAAGAGTATGGAAGACAAGGACGAGGTTGTGTAAAGATGCGTATCCTTGAGCCAAGGTATTTCTTTGCTAGGGCCTTGCAGCGTCGGCAAATTTTGACCCTTACTCCAAAATATTCTCCAACCCGCTGTTTCCCTTTGTCAGCTATGAATTCTAAATAGAAGGATTGATTCGAAGAAACATGTCGCCCAGCGCCCCTATCTTGGCCGAGGATGGTCTGACGGATATGTAGTCTGATGGTAGTTTCCGACGGATAAACCATGTCTCCACCACTACCTGACCAGGATGAGGATGCAAGTGATCCACCAGCTCCAACGCCATCCATCTCAAGTGCCGACGGAAGACCTTCTTCTTCCGAGACTTTGATCAGACTGACAGCCGTACATGCTCCGCGAGGCTGTCTCAACACGCAGATCTTCAATCCGCACTTCCGGGGCCAGGGAACAGCCTATCTCATGGCTTCAACCGGGCACTCATTACTGGCATCCGTCGGCCAAGGGTACCCCGCCGTGCCCGCCAAGCGGAAAAGAGGCGGAGAGAGAGTCCGCGTCACTCGGGCCTGTGACAGATGCAAGAAGTAACGACACTTGCTCACCAACCCTCGTTAACATGCATGTGCTGAACAGCTACAAGGAGGAAAATCAAATGCAACGGCGAGCAGCCTTGCGATTACTGCAAGCGCGTCAAAGTCAGCTGCACCTTCGACGCGGCCTACTCCAGAGGTCGACGTCCCTCCACCAGCCTTCCCCTGGCTGCTGGCGGCAGCAACTCGATCACGGTGGGGAATGGGATCCCTGATGCCGGCGCACATGCAGCTGCAGTCTGTCACACCAGCGTCACCTCTCCAGATTATCATGCTGGGCCTAACTCAGGGTTCGGCGGCGATGCGCCGTCATCACAGAGTTCCCCGGAGCCTGCGCAAACCGACTTGCAGGGCCACTATGTTGGGCCTACGTCTGGCGTCTCGTTCTTGCTGAGGGTGCAGAAGCGCCTCCATCAGGCAATCTCGTTCTCGGACGATGGCAACATCTTCACATTCGGCGATGCTCCCTTGCAAGTCCCGACGTTCGACCCAAGCTTCTGCATGATGCTGCCGAGGGATGACGCACAACATCTGGTCGACCGTTACTTCGACTTCGCCATGCCAACATACCGTTTTCTCCACCGGCCGACGGTACAGGAGTGGTTTGACGAGTTCTACGATACCCTCGGTATCATGTGCGACACACAAAACGCTCCGGCAAAAATTGCTTTGCTGTTTACTGTGTTCGCTCTGGCTAGGGTGTACATGCCCGAGAACGATAGGCCAGGACCGCCAGACTTGAGGTGAGCCAACTTCATACCCGACTGCCCAACGTCCAAGTGCTAAAACTTGCAACTCGCAGTACACGGTACTTCCTTGCAGCAGACCAACAGCTTACAAGGGAACGAGGATCGATCCGCCTGACCAGCGTTCAAGTCCGGCTGACTCAATGCTGTTACCTACTTACACAATCCCGTATCAACCATTGCTGGAGCCTATTTGGAACTGTGTCACGTCTGGCGCTGGCCCTTGGTCTCAACAGGAGTCGACGTGCCGATGCGGCAAGCGGCTCCGGCATCGTGGAATCCGAATCTCGACGTCGAACATTCTGGTGTGCCTACACTCTGGACGCTTATCTCAGTGTTACTCTTGGTCGGCCCAGGTCGTTCCACGACGATGACATCGATGTGGAATACCCGGCCTGCATTGATGACCACGAACTTACTGCCGACCTCGTCTCCACAGCAAGCTCTCACAAAGGCTTCTCGACAATGCTTGCTCCGCTGGCGCATATAAAGTAAGACCTACCTGGGACTTCACATGGATAAGTCGCTGACGATGCAGACTTGCCCGTATCATTGGGAGAATTGTCCGCGATCTCTACTCCATTAAGCCAATCTCATCCAGTCGGCGGTCACTGCTTACGGAGAGGGTATCCAAAGATCTGAGCGACTGGCGGGTTGAGCTCTCACGCTTCTTGGACGCGGACTTTTCTAAAGCACCACTGTGCATTCCTCTTTATCAAAGACAACGGAACGTCTTGAACTTTACATACTGGCATGCCATAATCCTCACCTATCGGCCATTTCTCCTCAGTAACTTTGCACGGAGTTCACGGCGCAACAGCGGTGGTAGCGCCAGTAGTGAGAATATTGACACCGAGGAGTGTGTCCGGCAATGTCTTGGCGCGGCTATGAATACGGTGAAGACGATTGACGAGATTTCAGAAACACAGAAGATGTACCGCGCTTTCTGGGTAGGTCCTCACGAATTCTGGCTCTGGAGCTTGCTCGCTGGCTAATGCTGCTACAGATCACAGCATACTTTGCCTTCACCGCAACCATTGTGCTGTACATATACGTGATCCAAAAGCGAGCTTCACCCCCTGAAGTCTACAGTGCATATTTCGCAGCAGCCACCCAGTGCCAGTCTCGCATCTCGGTCATGGCCGAGAAAGGATCCTTGCCAGAGCGCTATTGTCTTGTCTTGGAGGAGCTACGCATCGAGGCGCTGCGGCAGGCCAGGCGGATGAACCCATCGCTTGCAGCTTTGGATGGAACAGACCACAGTAATGTCCTTGGTGGATTCGCAACAGTAGCAACGTCAATGCCAATGAATGGGGGTGGAGATGTCAACGACGTTGGTAACTACGCCGACCTGCTGGGAGACGGCACCAACATAGATTTTAACAACATCCCGAGCTCAACCATGTCCGACTCGCCAGACTGGGGCCACTTTGCTTCGATGGTCTCATCGGGGTTGGGCAACCTGGATCTGTTCCTCGAAGATGACGGGTTTAGGTTTTGAAGGCTCGAGTAGTCCCGAAGGGAAGCTTGAAGTTAATTCCACCAACTACCCAATAATTATGCATTCGAGCTGCTCCCGCCACTGTGACGGATGGAGTGATCTGCGCCGCTCTGATCTAGTTGAGTAGAGCCGACAAGCACACGAGTGCTCCCGTCGCCCCCGCCCCGATCCGCTCCGACGGAAAAGCCATGGCGGGGTTCGTCTCCACACCACAGTCATCAATCCCAACTTCGGGAGAAGATAGCCACCCGGTACTCTGACTGCTTTGCATATCTACCAAGCACCCTTTATTGCCGTTCCTCACGCCAGAGCTGTTGCGAACTGCATAATCTATACAATCCGAAACAAGCCTAGCTCTCACCCAACGCCATCTCAACCCCTCTTGAGTACGGGCAGTCCAACGCACCAACCCAATCCCAGAGACTGAAACACCGCACAAAAGCCGCACCCATGGCATCCGCCGTAGCTAAGCGCCTTCAGGGCAAGACTATCCTCATCACCGGCGCTTCGTCGGGCATCGGCCGGTCCACGGCCTTTGAGTTTGCCCGCGCCTCCCCGACGGACCTCAAGCTCATCCTCACGGCGCGGCGCATCGACAGCCTCAAGCAGATCGCCGCTGACATCGCCAAGGAGGTCGGGTCGGGCGTCAAGGTCCTGCCTGTGCAGCTCGATGTCAGCAATGCGGACCAGGTGAGGCAGTTTGTGGCTTCGCTACCGGCTGAGTTCCAGGAGATCGACGTTCTGCTGAACAATGCGTGAGTACTTGCTCTCCCCTACTCCCAGTGTCCATCTGAAAGGGACACCGAGCACGTCATGGGACTGACAATCTTGGTTACAAAGCGGCCTGGTCAAGGGTGTCGCCAAGGCCCCGGAGATCGCAGAGGATGACATGAACGTCATGTTCAACACCAACGTGCTCGGCCTCATCAACATGACCCAGGCCGTCCTGCCCATCATGCTGCGGCGCAACGGCGGCGAGGGCGCCGGCGACATCATCAACATCGGCTCCATCGCCGGCCGCGAGCCCTACGTCGGCGGCGGCATCTACTGCGCCACCAAGGCCGCCGTGCGCTCCTTCACCGAGTCGCTGCGCAAGGAGCTCATCTCTAAGCGGATCCGCGTCATCAGCGTTGACCCGGGCCAGGTCGAGACCGAGTTCTCGGTCGTGAGGTTCGGCGGCGATAAGGCCAAGGCTGATGCCGTCTATGCGTAAGTTTCTTAAGCTCCTACACGCTCGAGGGTGTGAGGTCTGACGTAATGCGTATGTACAACAGAGGTTGCGAGCCGTTGACACCAGATGACATTGCCGAAGTGATTGTCTTTACCGCCGGTAGGAGGGAAAACGTAGTCGTTGCGGATACCTTGGTCTTCCCCAACCACCAAGCTGCTGCTACGATTATGCATAGAAAATAATAGAGTCATAGTTACTTTCTGCAAGATCAATAGAAATACTCAGCAATCTCATTTGTTAGCCCACTTGACAAACTACTACACTACAGCGTCCAAGTTTGTCACCTCCCTGATACTGCTATGGTAACATCACCGGCCTTTTTCGATTGGAAGTCTAGACCCTCGGCCAGCTTGTCTACTGAGATATGCTGAAGAACCGATCGAAGCCTTTTTCAAGATTCCTGAACTGTGTGGTCATGGAGTACAGCTTGGTGACACGGGATGCTGCTGCTCGGCTGGCTCTTTGCACTCTTCCCAGTGGGAATTACTCTTCAGGGTGTCCTAGTGCCTTATTTTCCTTTCCGATAACAAGGCAGCCCCTGCAGGGGTCATCATAGGCTCCCTGCTTAACCTCTCTTCTTTATCGTATTGCGGCTTCTCCTGCTCGGCGTTGTCAGGTGCAAGTTTTTGCTTACCCTTGACAAATCGATCTGGTACGGCGATACCGGCGACCTCACTAATATTACAAAGAAGTGCCAGAGCCCTTTGAGGATCTCCCAATTGCCCCTCCCGAGCCTCGTTCCAGAGTCGCGAAACCCCTATATCCAATTGCCGCCCGGTCCTGATCAGAAGTTGAACAATTATATCAAGGTCGAGCATATGGTCCTTCTGGATATATTCCAGAATTGTAGAGATGCCAGAAGTCTCTGAAGACCGCGACAGAACTTCCGGTTGAAGGGCTTGTCTCGCGCACTCAACGGCCAGCTCCAGAACTCCTGGGTAGTAAGCCCTGGCGAGCTCAGCAAGTTGGCCAAACGGCGACGCTAGTTTCACCTCAACGGGTATGGATGATTGAATGCCCCCCATCCTTTTGCTTGCTTGCTCTGATATTGCCTTGAAGATATCTGTAAGAGGTTGGATATACGCATGCTCGTCGGTCGCTGCCATGATGTGGCCGTATACAGTGCCCGAGCTTGGGTCCACCACCCAAGCACCAGAGTCTCCAGGTTTCAACTCTCAAAGCTCTGTTAGACCCTGAGCCTATCGGAGGGAGTGAAGTAGCCTTACTTGCATCGGGACTATGGCCTAGTCTTGCCTTCCATGTGCGTATCCACGCTCCCGAGGGGTGACGCAGATTGGCTGGTTTGCTCATGAGTGAGATCGCTTTGGACCCGCTTCTGCCGCCGATGACGCACAGGAAACACGATCGCGCTTCAGAAGATACCTTGTTAAAGTAGCTCGGGCTTGATAGGTTCTCCTGGTGATTTCCATCCGAAGCAGCAGACTGCTCAGTAGAATTTGGAAGGGAATACCACCAATGGTCAATCTGTAACAAGGCCCAGTCTATCCCAGTGGATACTACCTCGCCTTGTGCCATTCCTGTTCCGAAGGCATCCACATAAGGGATTTACTCTCCACCACTGGCAGAAGAGCCTGCCATGCTCGTCTGCCCTCCGCGTGTGCTAATCACCAGAGATGAATCTATATCAGCATCGTAGTCGTCTTCATTGATGTCAAGAGACGAAAAGACGTCATCTAGAGCTGGGGCCGACTCACGGCCCTGATGGCCAGTAGTCAGAGCATAGAACCGCCCTCGATCCTCCACCATGCCCCCGATGGTGACAAGTTGACGCCTCCCTCTACTTTCAATGAAGGCAAGTTGGGAATTTCCGTTCAGTTGTAGTAATGTGAAATCGTCACCCGCACGAGCCAAAGACTGAACTTGCTTAATGACATAGCATAATATGCGGAGAGGGGGGTAATACTCGTTCCGAAACTTCCGTTTCGACAAAGAGGTGTGTTCGCACTATCAAACAAAGCTCTCATATTCCAAAGGCCGAATTTAGAGAAGCTTTGGATCTTGCTGCCAGACGCGTATTGGCCACACGAGATATCAGACGTTCGTATGGGACAGTGGCAGATCTGGAAGATGTACCCGGCAGGGATCAGGGCGCTGAGCTAGCCTTGGCCACGATTATTCGGATCATGTTTGCCATTAACCTGAGTACCAGCCCGGGGAGGATCCTGGTGGGCCAGTCTGGTCTTGAATGGTAGGAGCACCATTCGCTTGAGGAATTCTTTCATGAGATATTTCCTTCTTATGGGTATGCCGAGGAACCCCATACGCCTATCAAACCTAACAAGTTGCGTGCCCGCTATGTGGAGGCGTACGCAGATATAAGAATCGAATTCACCCATCATCTCCCAGATCACTTGAAACTTGATCTGGGCCCACGAACCAAGATCCTTCGCATATTCGACTTAGTTTCGTTGCTAGAGATGACCTATGAAGCACAAAAAGAAGAGCCATGGCAGCTTGCTCTTTATGAAAGCTTGCATCAGTAAGTATCGCACGGTGTCCATATGACTAGGGCATGACTAATAGAACGAGCTATTGAAGTGGTTACTACAGTCCATCCTTCCTGTACGAAACACTGCATATAATCCTTTTGCTCATTCCGCCCCAAGATCGCCAATGGCTAGACAAAAAGATCAGCACCAAGTTCACATGGTATCATCTGCGAAAAAAAAAAAAATACAAAGCCGATAGATCAAAGGATCTCGATGCCTTTTAAGTGCCACCATGGCCAAACGATTTACACCAGGCCACTCACCACACGTCGAGAGCTGTTTGAGAGATACACACATTGGGCGGTGAGACTGCATATTCTGTACACCGAAGCCGAGCATCCTACCCCGGTGTCTTGGTTTGGGCGGTGGGCGGAGAGGAGACGAGCAGCAAGGCACACGTTTTGGCTGACTTTCCTTGCTTTCGTCGCCGCAGCGCTCTTTGGCATCCTGGCCTCCATCCTTGCTGTCATACAAGTATGGATTCCCTACTATCAGCGGAAAGGTGATGGAGCCCGCTTCTGCAGCTAACTGCCGACAGATAGGAAGTTCAGTTCCAGTGTTCAATGAGAAGGGCTCGTGGCGGCTGTGAGGTGGCATATGGGCTTTGGGACGCTTTTCGTCATGAATGGCGACAAAACCTATAATCTCGAAGGCAGTGGCAAATTGGTGGACGAGTACCTCGAGTTCTCCTACAAATTTCGCTCTTCTGAAAAGGATAAAGCTCTGGTCATGGCCAACGAGGATAGGTAGAGGATACAAGTAACTTCTCAACCAAGAGTCCCTATGGATCGAATCTAATTGGATGGCGTGTCTGATCCCAAGTGTCCCAAAAGAGTGGGATTGCAGGGGCTCCGATCCTGAGGATTTATCTAAATGATATGGTACGGCAGAAACAGGTCGACAAGGGCTAGTCTGGCTCTGCGTTTGTTCAAGGTAGACCTTCTACATCTAATTCCACTAGATTGTGTTTCTCTATGTAAGCGGCGTTAATATAAATCGATGGTAACAATGTGAAACGGCCCTCTTCCGCGAGACACAGGAGGATCAGTACTCTGGCCTGCCAGACTTCGGAGTCCTGTCTTCTCTCCATATCTCAGTCAGCCCTAGAATGATGTCAGATGGAAAAGGGGGCCCCACACTGGTATGGAGGACTGGGTACGTTTTATTATGTATTTCTCGTTGACAGACTATTACTGCTTACTTATGCCTTGAGACGGGCGCCACACTCCTTGGCGGCTGACCAGAAGGGGCGTCTTCACTGATGGTCGAGCCATTTTCCACATGATCTTCGCTTGCAACACATGAAATCCATTGCAAAATACCACAGGTTGGATGCCGTGCGTCATTGCTACTTTGAGATATCCGAATTTGACATCTTCTCCGTGAGGACCAAGCCACAATGTTTAACTCAGGAACCTCACCAACTGCGATCGCGTCAGGGCCGACCATCGTCGCATTTGTGATTGGTACTGTACGTTGGCTCACGCATCGACGGACCTTTGGCAGGAAGCTAATTTGTGCAGTGCATGGCCTACGCGGCTCTGCGCATCACCTATTGCCTGTATTTTCATCCACTATCCAAGTTTCCCGGCCCTCGACTTGCGGCCGTCTCTAATCTCTGGTATGGCTATCATTGGTAGGTTCAGCTCGCTTTCTGTTTTGACCCGGGAACTGCGAAGTTGACATATCTTACAGGCTGACAGGGAGATGGCCATGGGTCATGGAGAGCGTCTTGCGCGAGTACGGTGACGTTGTCCGGATCGCGCCCAACGAGCTGGTCTTCTTCACCCCCAAGGCGTTTCAAGGTTTGCAGATGCGCACCCTTCCATGGAACGAAATTGCTAATTCCGCTGTAAGATATCTACTCGCCACATCAGAGGAGCATCGAGACCTTTGTCAAGACAACTTTCAATGACCGTGGAAAGAATCTCGGCGGCATCGTCTGGGAAGAAGACCCGGTGCGGCATCGCGCTGTGGCGAAGCAGCTCTCACCAGCGTTCAGCACTCGTACCATTCGGGCCATGGAGCCTGTAGTACACCAGCATATTGACTACTTCGTCTCTCGGATAAAAGAACTTGGATCAGCACCCGAGGGCATCAATATCGTTGACTGGACCCATTGGCTTGCGATGGACATCTCCGCTGATCTTTCATGGAACGAGCAGCTTAACGAGATGCGAGACAGTATGAACTTCCCGGTCGCGTTACGTCTGTCGAACACATTCAGACACTAACCCGCCTGGCTTGACAGTGAAAGATGCCGTGTTTCTCGAGGTTCTTATGGCTTTCAACGCTTTCACTACCGTCATACAGGTGTTCAAGCGGTTCCCCCTCCTCTCACCCCTCCAGTATCTCCTCGCCCCCATGGCAAAGTTGTCAAGTCTATCAAAAATGCAGAAAGCCGTTAATGATGGCGTCATGAAGCGCGTAGAAGGGAGGACTGACATCAAGCACTTGGACTACTTTGACTTCATCCTGCCCAGAGGCCAGTCGCTCCCCTCTGACCAAGGGGAGCTCTTGCATATCGGCTCGCTGTCCATCCAGGTCATGTTTGCAAATTTTGGTCCCCTCGCAGACTGGCTGTATGCAGCGATCTTGTGCCTCCTCGAGGAGCCGCAGTGCTATAGAGCGCTTGTTGAAGAGATTAGGGACGCTTTCGAGACGTACGACGACATCACACCGGTAGCTCTTGCATCGCTGCCGTATCTACATGCATGTCTGGAAGAGTCACTGCGTCTTTTCCCGTCTAACAACACAGGCTTGCCTCGCTATAGTCCCGGTGCGACTGTTGATGGACACTACATTCCAAAAGGGGTAGGCCTCATGCACATACCGTCACCCCTCCCCGTCTGCTTCCACTGACCGCCGGAGTCTAGTACACCGTACAAGCAAGCACTTTTACTCTCGGGCGCAGCCCTCGCTTCTTTCACGAGGCGCGGCAGTACAGGCCGCAGAGATATCTACGGCCCGGCCATCCCCTTTACGACGCGGCATTTGCGAACGACGATCTGAAAGGATATCATCCCTTTAGTCTGGGACCTCGGATCTGCATGGGCCGCGAGATGGCATGGGTGGAGGGCAAACTTATCATGGCCAAAGTACTGTGGACTTTTGACTTGATCAAGACGCCTGGGCAGCCCGATTTTAGCGATGTGGATCGAGATCTGGTGCACTACGGATTCTTTGTCAAGCCTGAACTGAGGGTCAGATTTGTGCTCGTCAAGAGGTGAGGTCTTGGCTTTGGGGAATAGAAAACTAGTGTGTCAACTATTCACGAGGTAATCAAGAAGGGAGTAGCAAAATGTCGGCAGAGAAAGGCGTTGCGAGGGAGTGAAGTATTGCGATTAAGGGAGTCGCGAATGGCTTGTAACTCTAGGATGATGACAGTCATCATATTAGCGAAGCTCTAAAGCTCACAGTAGTTGCAGTGAATAGCATGGAGAAGGATTATTTGCCGGTGAAGTAGCAAAGAAGTCGATACAGTCAGACAAAAAGGATTCACAAGTCGGGTAAAGAGTGCAAGCACTGTGTTGATATTCGGAACTCCGCCCGAAACCGCGTTCTGGCTGTCGTTTGTCTCAGAAGACAAGACGACAGCATATCACTTTTTTCGAATCTAGCCATTTTCAGTGCTTTTAATTGTTTCAAGTGTATTAAATGGCCCCGTTGAGGACCGGATATCGCCTGGTAAACCTCTATTACATGCATTGGCCCCGTGGCCTTGCGCCGCCGTATTTGAATTTGACTACTAATAAACATTATGCTTTTCCCATGCATTTCCAGTATTCCGGTCGTATATGCCATGTAATGATAACTCCAGAGTGCTCCCCTTGTAAAAGATTACGAGTACTGATCCTTGACTGTCGCGTAATACTGCTCAAGATGCCCCGGCGGATCGATGCACATGGCATCCGGCCAGTCCTGCGCGCCGCCGCAGCCAGCGCCGCTGTTGGCGCACATATCCAAATTGTACGAGTCGTCCACCACCGTGCTCACCATGCTGCTCCAGTCGTTGAACGACATGTCCAGCCCTGACAGCAGCGGGTCTGGAAAGTCGCATCCCAGGTAATTCGTCGTTGGCGGCGGCGCCGTCGCATCGATTTTGACCAGCCCTATCGGCACCTCGAACATGGACTCCTCCTGAATGGGCTGCAGGGCCTGCTGGAGCATGTCTCTCTCGTCGGCGGGGACCTGCGGCACCGAAACCGTCTGCCGCGCGGCGGCCGCGGCGGCATCCACCCACTTGGACTGCGGCGTGCTGGGCAGCGACATGCGCGCTATCGCCGGCGTGCTCTTGGGCACTACTGCCTGCGGTTCATACTGCTGTGGCAGCGGCTGCTGAAGTTGTGGCGGCGAAACCGCAGACGGAGACGAGGCCAAGACGATGGCCTGCGTGTACGCCAGCTCGGCCAGCTGCTCCGCGTCGCCGGTTAGCGGGTCGAAGAACTCGAGGAAGTCCTGCAGCCTGCCGGGCGCCTCCTTCTCCAGGAACCCCTGCTCGCTGCCCGTCGTCGCGGCCTCCCAGCTGAACTGCGGCGCCTGGTCGCGGGGCAGGTCGCCGTGGCGCCGGCGCACGACCTCACGCCAGGCTTCGTGCACGCCGGGCTGGTGCAGGAGGCCGTAGATGACGCGGGCGTGGGACCAGTGGGCGCGCGTCTTGCCGGACTCGTAGTGCAGGGCGACGTGCTCGAGGTAGCGGTCGAGGGAGGGGGCGAGGGCGGCGCAGAAGCCGCAGCCCCAGGCGCGCTTGCGGCGGACGTAGCGCACGACGCGGTCGGCGTGCGGGCAGGTGGTGCAGCCGTGGGCGGCGCGGTGGTGCTGGTTGAACGTGTTGGCGCCCCAGAAGACGCGGTTGCAGTCCGGGCAAGGGTACTTTTTGTACCGCTCGTGGAACTCGTCCATGTGCCGCTTCCAGTCGAACTTGCGCGCGAGCTTGGTGTCGCAGGCGGTGCACCAGTAGGCGCGCGTGCTGCCGGCGCCGTTGCTCGTGCTGCTGGTGCTGCTGACGCTGCTGGTGTGGCGGAGGCCGCTGACGGACTTGGATCTGGTGAGCTTGGACCATTTGGACTTTGAGGGCTGGCGAATTGGCTGTGGTTGCTGCTGCTGTGAAGGGTGCGGTGCCATGCTCTGGTGCTGGTAGGTCATCAAGGGTATTGAGGCGTGGGCTTGGGCGATGTGGGCGCTCTGATGATGTGATGCGTGCATCGAGGACTTGTGCTTCAATGCTAGAGGCATGGGAGGCAGGTCACGATTGAGGCCCGTGTGTGGGAGAGCTGTGCAGCGGTTACATAACGGGTCCGTCACAGCTGTGGAATGCTATCAGCGGCGAAACTCACGTTGAATGCCTGCGAGAGCCGGGTCGGGCCCAGGAGATACTTGACTCTCCAGTAGAGCTTGTAGCAGAGCTTCTCGCGACAGACCACACGCCGTCAAGGCCTGCACATGAAGCCGAGCTGCGGCCAGGTTCTCGGCCGCGACCGGGTCGACCGGCGTGCCGTAGTGCTCCTCCATGGAGCTCGCGGCCGAGGGTAACGAACGTGTGAATAGTTGGGCTTTCAGGTCGTCGATGGACGAAGACGTATCGACAGACGAGTGTTTGGTTCTCGCCGGTGAGGACCAAACTTGGTTCCAACCCCTATTGCTGATATGTGCGCTGTGCCCTCGTGTCGTGCGCTAGATCCCAAACCAGACAAGACGATAACACGGTGCGATATGGCGGCAATGAGATGACAATGTTTCGTTTCTAAACAAAACCAAGCTTCCTACGTGTAAATTGATTAAGGAGTAGAGTCGAGCAAGAAAGTTCGGTTAGGTGTAAATGCGCGACGTGTGCAAGCTAATCCCACGGGCCGTCCCAGAATGACCAGACTCTTCGAGTAAAGCAGTGTAAAATGGTTTCAAAACGGCTTTACCAGGTCCAGGAAACAGCCTCCGGGTAATAAAGTAGTGCACTAGCCAGGGTGCAGACGGGCGGCGGGCAGGGAAGCAAGCCAACAAGCAAACACCGTCATGGGCATGATCCTGGTCGAGGGATCATTCCCGCCATTGACGAGCAGCAGACGGGATGCGGTAGGGACAGCACACTGACCGCATCTTTTTGGCAAAGATGCAGCAGGCTGGCCAAGCTTCTGCACTGGTGCCAGAGGGGCAGAAACAGGATGACAACCGGGGAGCCAGCGAGCAGCTGTGGCGTGGACATGGTGTGGTGTGCGTTGGGCCACCTGAAACGAGGCCAGGAGGTCGTGCAGCGCGACCACATGCGGGGCGGGCGGTGATGTTTCGAAACGGCCCAGGGCGGTCCCCTGCCACTGCCGGCCAATCGCAGGCCCGGCGCAGCCTGAAGACGTTGCCCGAAGCGGGCTGGGCCATCCGCTAATGCAAGTGTCCTCTTGGTGTTTCGTGCTTGATGGTGTGCCAGGCTGTGTTGTTGAAGGAGCAAGGTTGATCACGAGCTGGACTTGCTTGCTCTATTTTCAGCCTGGGATTTGGCAAGCGTGGAACGAACCTCTGATCACTGGGCGATCCCGGTTGCACATCCCAGGGCTGATCGGCCCCTTTGGGGCGATTGTGGATTGTGGTCTGTGAAGCAAGGAAGTGTGTCCATGTAAATGGCGAACGGGTTAGGCGGGAGGGTGCTTGCACACCCACCTCGGGGCATTTTCCTGCCCCTTTTCTTACCGAATCCGCCCCTCCTCCGTTGCTGTCGCCTGTGGAATGGAAGAGTTTGGCCTCGCCTGCCTCGGAGATGCTTCTCGAACAGAGCAGCTGAGGCATACAGGAGTGTCGGAGCTGACTGCGATGGACATCTCTGATTGGAGGCATCCAATGTTGCCTTCCACAGCGGCGCCTTATTCAGCGCAGGCACGGAGAGAGACGCCCTGAAACAGTCGCCGTATTCCTTCTTGGCCAGCTTCCCTGGATATTCCCGTGCGGCGAAACAAGCTTGTCCCGGGGGGTCAATTGAGCTCGAGAGCAACAGAGAGCACCTCTCTCGTCCGATTGAGCAGGGTTTGCCGGGGCATGTACATCCTGGAACATCGTATAGCTGTTAAAATTAAGGACAACGGTGCGACCAGGGTCGACGGGGGTTCGTTCGCTCGGGCCTCAGATCCAGCCATCACACACGCACACACACACACACACACACACACATCCATGGCTCGCATCAACCCCAGCCGCTCCAGACCAGAAACGCGGCGGCCCCTTTCGCGATTTGCCATGTGCTGGACCAGATAGGATGCTACAATGGTCTATGCGCGTGAGCCCCGTTTCTTCCGATCGCTGCCCTGGATGTGGTATTTATGACGCGACGTTTGTGGTCAACCTCCATCGAGCGCCAGGGGGACGCATTTGTCCATTAAACATATGGAATGTCTGCTAAATAAGTAAGAAGAAGACGGCACCAGACCTCTTGATGATTATTTCAATCGGAGGCAGTCGGGTTGCACAGCGCCATATGACCAACGACGTCAGGGCCTCTTGGACGAGTGACGAGGTTGTGTGACGAGCGATCGGCCTTCGCCTGGCGCAACATGGGCGCGCATCTGTCGCCGAAGTGTGCAGCCAACATGCTACTTGAAGGATCCGTCGGTGATTGATGAGCGGAACAAATGGGTTTCCCGGCTAATGCAGGAACTGCATGTGTGCAGATCATTAATCCGGACATTGGCTGCTTTAATGGTGTTTTGCAATCGCTTCAGTGGGCGATGTCTGTGCTTAGTTGTGGATTTTGCGGTGCAAACCCACTACCGTCTTCGACATTGTCACGAAATGACTTGGCAAACCTCGATTACCATGGCTCTATGGATAAGACAGCAATGGTGATGCTCCAAACTACACTGTTTGATATGCACTATCCGTTGGCTAGATCACGATCAGCAACCATATAGCTGGCGTCTCACAGGAACTGACTCAGAGGTGCTACCATTATTATCCTTCCGGACAATTTTGCCAAGACGATACCTGCGAGGCTTCAGCCATGGTTGCTCCATTATTATACACGTGGCTCAGTAATGAGGACAGAGTCTAGACATGGTTGTAAAGAGACGTTCATGCTTTATCTTCTTCCAGACTTGTAAAAGGTCAGGGCTTTTGCGTAACCCAACATTTGCAATGGTCGGAGAAGTAAACCTTCCAATCGTCGTGGGGTGACTGCGCGTGATGCACATGTACGACATCAGTTCCTTTGACACCCTAGGCTTTACAGTAGCCCCGGATCTGCTTGAGTGCCTCAAGCGTGACCCTGTTGTCGCGGACATACCCAGGAGCCCTTGAAGCCAGGTCCACGTAGACAAACCGGGCCTTGAGGGCGATCTCTCTAAACAGACCTATGTCTAGCTTGTTTGCGATAGCACCCACCCCACCGCCAATAGGCCCTATGAGGAAGCCGAATAGGGCGCTGATGTTCGTCTGGTCCTGTTTGAATTCGTAAACGCTGAACCCGATGCCGGAGAATTGCCCCAGCCAGCTCAGCTTGGCGATCATGGAGGCGTACTTGGTCGCACCGAGCAGCGAGAGGCCGACCTCGCCCGCAAAGGGGACGACGAGCAGGACCGCGCTGACGATATTGAGGATCAGATCCAGCTTCTTCTTCTTCTCAATCTTCTCCTCCTCCTCGCCCAGCTTCTTGGCCTGCTTCATGTACTCGACCGTGTCTTGGAGCATCGAGATGGATGTAGCCACCGACTCGATCACGTCGTCGTAGTTGCCCTTGCCTTCCCACTCGACCATGAGCAGCTGCAGAGCTCCCGCGGCGGTCTTGGCGCGGAACTCGTCTATACCGCCTATCGCCTTGGATATCGCGTCTTTAGGGTTGGTGATCTCGATGTCCTTGACCGCGTCCGGGTAGTCGTGCCACTTGCGGATGCCGGCCTGCGGCGGGCATATGCCGCCGTTGGGGACGGCGCACCCCTCGATGTCCTCGCGGGACCCGTGCATGTCGATCCAGTCGCTCGGGAGGCCGCTGTCCTCGGCGAGGGCCTTGTGGAAGCCGTCCTTGTCCTTGAGGATGAAGGTCAGGTCGTAGCTGCTGGTGGTGAGCTCTTCCAGCGACGTGAACTCCCTGCACGGCTTCATCACCGGGTCGTGGAACACCTCGGTAAATTCGCAGTCGAAGTCTACCCGCGGAGAGGCAAATGGTCAGCAAAGATGCATTCTCCTCGGCTCTTCGATACGGGCGAGCGAAATCATAACAGAGGGATCTTAGACTTACAATCGAATCCTTTGCCCGCAGTCCCCGAGCTGCTCAACATGAAGTGGTCGACAGCGATGGGAATCATGCTCTTGACGTAGCGCGTATACGCAGCAAACTTCTCGTCATACCCATTGTTCGCGTCATTGTAGTCAGCGACCGCCTTCTCGAGCATGTCCGTCAGGGCCTGCATCGTCATCCACACGATGCACTCGGCCCTCTTGCCTGAGGAGTCGTTCTTGACCTCATCAAGGGTGGTGTACTTCTTGCTGTAGTCGCACACCATGTTCATGTCGTCGAAGCCGTCTCCGGTTTGGACAAGGTCGCCCTTGCCGTCGTCGCCCCAGTCACCGTCGAGGTCGGTCGCCCAGTCAGACAGGCCGGCCATGTTCTTGAAGATCATGTTTGCGGCCAGGGCAAAATACGACTTGGGGCTCATCCATGAGATGTATTGATCGTCGTTGTAGTAGATGGTGTCGCCAAAGTCCTTGGTCTCGGCGACGTTCCAAAACGTGCCGATGTCGGGGTTCTCGGACTGCGAGCGGATCTCCTCTATCTCGTAGTTGGAGATGTATCCCGCCCTGAGATTCTGGGATTAGCATAATTCAAGACAAGGCTGGGAGATTTGTACTGTTCCTTACGTGTCAGTGCAGCGTCCCTTTAGTGCACCTGACTCTGGCCCAGTAAACTTGCACTCGGAGCCTTTGCAGCCCTTTTGCGCCAACTGAAAGCTTCGTCCGTACAGAGCCATACCAACTACAATCTTGTTGGTGTTTACGCCTGCCTTGGTGATCATGGCCAGAGAGTAGTCTATTTCAGTGGTGTTCACGTGGTGCCGAGCACAGTTAAAGCACCCCTCGCTGCAGTTCCTTGTCAGTGCCGAGTCTTATTGATAGTGATACGGAAGATGATTCTCATCGTCGCGTAAACTCACTTAACATTTTTGTTGTCGTAGTCCCACTGGCCGTGCAGATCATAAGTCATGTAGATGATGTAGTCGACGACCTGGGCGATCTGCTTGATCGGAAACTGTTTCAGGTACCAATACGATGCTGGAGCGGCGATGGAGAGACTCTTCTCTTTGGGGAGGATCCCACGAAGAGTTGTCAGAAATCTTAGATAGTTTTGTCCTTCGTCGGCAGCTCCTGGAGGGATGCCGCGAATATCGGGCTCTCCAGGGTATTCCCAGTCTGTCCTCGTATCAGTATCAATCTGATACGTCAAACGTATCTAACAGAGTGACGATGTCATACCAAAATCAACCCCGTCTAGCTCATTGTCTTTTACAAAGTCTGCAACCCTCTGCGCAAATGCCTGTCGATTCACTGGTGCAGTAGCTTGCCGAAGGATCATATAAGTGCTAGGGCTGGTCGAGAAGTCCCAGCCGCCAAAGGACACAATCTTTTTGATGCCATTCAGTTTCTTTAACCCGTCGAACTGGTCTTGGGCGCCTGAAACGTCGATCTTGAGGTCCGACGTGATGTTGGCGAAAGCCCAGTGGATATGCGTGTACGGCGAGCCGGTGTTGGGGCGCGTGTCCGTCATGCGAGACACATCCATGTGCATGCACGGGCGGTTGAAGTTCCAGGACTCAAAGTACCCAACGAGAGTAAGGTCTGAGGGTGAGTCTCCGATCTTGATCTCGGTGCCGCAGTTGGAGATGCAGCCGTTTGTACCCGGCGGCGACGTCCCTGGGGCGCCCGTGTCTGCCTTGCCCTCCGTGCAGAACTCGGGCGTGATGCCGCAGCTACCCCACTTGTTGCAGCAGGCGTTCAAGGGGCACGGATTGAGGGAACCCCAGTCGGTGCCATCGGCGGGCTTCGTTGTGCCCATCTTCTGCGGGCCGCAGACGTAGGTCGATACCGGGTTCGGGAACTGCGGGTCGCCAGTGCTCAGGCAGATCATCTGGTTCTCCTGGAGCTGGCCGCAGCCTGCGAAGCCCCACGACTTCTTGTTGCGCTCCTCGATCTGCTCGATCGTCATGCTGTGCGCGTTGGCGATGACGCCGCACCCTTCCCCCCTTTTGACCGAGTAGCCCACGCAGGTGCCGTCCGGGTTGGGCTGTGGCGAGAAGTCGGGCGGGTCGCCGGGCCCGCAGCAGAGGTACATGCCCCTGAGGATGTTGTTGTCGCAGAGGTCGGCCCCGTTTTTGAGCGGGTTGTACTTTTTGAGGTCATCCTGGGAGATCTTGCACTTGTCGGCCGCCGCCCAGCAGCCGTCTCCGTCGGCGGCCTGGATATACTTGCACGTGGCTCGCTTGAAGAGCGACTTGGCCAAGCGCTTTACCCCAGATGAAGAAGAGTCCGCAGCATCGAGAATGGCGCTGTGAACACTTAGTGACTCATGCGACACAGCCTTCTGTTCGTCAAAGCCAGAGAGGCAATGTCCGCTGTGCCACTCGCGAAGGACTCGATGCGCCTCTCCAAGCTCACCTCTGGCCGAGGCGAAGACTCCAAAAACTTGCGTACTGCTCGTGTTGGTACCGCATACCTCTGAAGCGGCACGATCGAGTATCTGGAGTGACTGAGTGTTATCAATAAACCGTTTGGCCAGGCTCGCCGCACTCTTTTTGTTCAGCTGGCTGCCAACATATAGCCCCACGACAGCGGATCCAGACTGTGACAGCACGATAGTAGGCTGACAGTTCGCCTCGTCGTTCAGATACGAGACTAGCGCTTCAGCCGCGGCGATCACTGGTCCAACAGCAACACTAGAGTTTGCATTGCTTGTCCAAGATACTTGTTGCAGCTCGGCAGTAACTTCGCTAGGAGTGCCGTGGGAACAAGTCCCCGTGGAGTTGGTGAGAGACGTGGAGTCGGAGGAAGAGATGGTGGCATTACTGAAGGTTGGACCTGCCTCGCTGGTAAAAGACTCGCGTGAACGAAGACCTGAGGCCCTGTGGTGCTTGGTAGTAGGGAGAGCATTGACTGGATCCCAGCTTTGAAGAGCGCAGGCGCGAATGGTAACATCGGTGCCCGGTTGGTCGATAGGAGTGTTGAAGCTGGCAATATCAAAAAGTGAAGACTGATTACACAACTTCAGCTCATTGGCCTTGTGATAGTAAGTCCAGTTGGCTGGATTGCGCCCCGAGACACTACAGGGCAGAGGGCAGAGATTGCGAGACGGGTCAAATTCTTGGCCATGAACGGCGATGCTTCCACCGAAGGCCACAAGGGCGATGGCGGCGTTCGTCACAACTTTCATTGGTACGACGAATGGGAACGCTGCCTCAGGTATGATTCGAAAGAACGACTACCGATTTAGCGAATGCGCGATAGTAGTTACTAGCAGGTGCATATTCGCAGAAATCTGACACTGATGGGCGACCTTCAATGTTGATATTTAAACCCCGAGAATCCCAAGAGCGCACGATCTGCACACGAATCTACACATATTCGGTGGTCCCATTCCTGTCACCCAGAGAGAATTCTGGACCCGGATCATGGGACTGTAGCCATGGCCTTGGATACCCGGCCCACGTTCCGGTGAGACGTCCAAGCGTGTGATGCTATTCAGTTTACTGTAGGCAGCATTGGAGAAAAGTCACGAGGGGCGCATTCTTTAGAAAATGAATCTAACCCATGCGCTGCAACGTTGTTGATGACATGAACCACACCTTCAATTCGAGACGATGGGATCGAGGTGATCAATGGCACATCCTCAAGGTATTCTAGTTACCCTCGTCAAGTTTGTGAGTCATGGACGAGAAAGAGACTGCAGGGGTCTTGCTTGGGCTAGAGCCTTGTAACACGGGAATTCAGCCAAATCTGGGCTGCTTCATTCCCCTTGTGGCAAAGTTGTTATCTCCTTTGTGACGGCAGGCACATCATCAGGCAATGGCGGTGACCCGCTCTATCTTCTCTTTCAATTTAGGTTTATCTCCTTTAGAATGATATCAAATCACATTTCACAAGGTCTATCGAGACGAAAGCTAACTTCATCCGTAGAACCTGTCATTTAAGGATGGCATAAGCGGCCACATCTCGGCAGGTTACGGTAGAATTGTGAGCAGCCCAATCAACTGTGGCCGCGGAGCACCTAGACCATGCCCAACGGTAACAACTGTCAGCAGCATTGTTCTAAGATACGTTAATCAAGGTTACCAATTGTCGAGCGATCGCAAATTACTTAACAAGGTCTGGTTCTTCACCTCGCATAAGGCCCACCTGGACAAACAGTGATGTTAGAATGCAACATGTAAGGCTTGGCATCTATCCAATCTCGGGTCACATGCCTGCATCAGGCTCAGTTTATCGCCGGGCAGTATTCAACACCACCCAAATCAGGACATGTGATTACGGAGTGACCAGTCAGGCGGTCTGGTGGCGCACAAGCCTTGTCATCATGGTGATGCCAAAGGATTGACATTTTCATTGGCCACACTCCTGATGACTCTGCCTCAGTAGCGTGGCACGAAGCTGTGATCATAGCTGGAACTTTTAATCGTCCCCTTACGCTTCCATTTACAACCAGCAACTCATTGGAGCGATTAAGCTCACCCTCTGAACTACCTTTGCAATTGCTGAATTGGCATCATGAAGACTCTTTTTGCTCTATTCGCCTTTATGGCAGGCGTCGTCCTGGCACATGACATGACGGGATCATATCAAGGAATATGGGTTTATTGTGTCTACCTAGCAGAGTGGCAGAGTGTGGGCGAGAATGGAAACAGACAGATGTTTCCTAAGAATGGCGGCGTCATTGGGCGAGAAATGACTTTGGACGAGATGGTCCACGAGTTAGACACCAACGGGAAAGGCGGAAGGTACTCGGGCTCGACTTCAGGACCTAAAGGTCTATCAGACATTGGAAACATGGACGTGAAGAAGGTCGCGGGCGAGCTCAAAGACAAGGGATACCGTGGAGGCATGGAGCTTGGAAGGTTAGTAGTCCTATGACTTTATTCCTTGTTCTCCAATGCCTTTGTAGCTCTTACCAACCCACCTCAATCCAGGCTGTTGCCTGGCAGGTACAAAATGGGTGAGAACCACGGCGTCGCCATACCCTTTGACTACATCAGCGGCCAGATTCTCACCCCGGCCCGAAAGCAGCGTCGCGTCTCAAAGAACATCGAAAACAAGGACAGCGAGGGCAACGTCATCAAAGACGAAAAGGGGAACCCTGTAACGGTATCAGTATGGGATGATGGCAGCCCCATGGACAAGATCATGGATAAAGCCATCCAGGCCATGCAGGGGGTCCTGGCCTGCCGCATCCAGGACCTAGCTACACCGCGCCTCAGGCGACTCAGGGATTGGAACTCCAAGAACAGCTACGGAATCACCATTGAGACGGTGAACGAGGAGAATGAGTGGGGAGGAGGTTCTTACACCACTCTAGACACATATAAGACCATCCAGAAGAACATGGGATCTACGCCAAAGATCCTTGAGATGGTGCGCGAGTGGCTGCATAACGAATACAACAACAGCCCTTCTGACGCGGGGGGCAAGACAAACAAGTCGCGTTTCGGAGCTGTGTCATTCATTGGATCACTCTTGAGTGATATGGTGGGTCAGAGGCCTTTTTGTTGAGAGATAGGTCACTTTGTGCTAGAGCCTATTCTATGTTGTGGCTGTGTGTGGTACTTGGCACGGAAAGTTACGGCATTTCTTCCTTACAACAAAGGCTTGATAACAATCGGATATGAAAATTGAGCAGAACACACAAGTCATAAATCATAGCATCATGAAGATCTTTCTGAAACCGACACCTGAGGAGCCTTCTTGCTTTGCTCGGCCATATCCCTCTCCAAACCGAGCAGTTGGTCGTTGGCCTGAGGACCAGTATCCTGAGATGCAGGAGAGTATCCGCTCCGCTTGCGAACGTAAATACTAAGAGTCTTGTTAGGTACTGACACCGCAAATTACAATATGGAGACAGCATTATAACTTACTATAATCCAACTCCAATAGCCATCAGGACGGGCAAGCCGACACCCACGCTAACACCAATGATAACTTTGTTGCTAACACCTCCCGTCTCACCTTTGAAGAGGTTGGGTTCGTCTTTGGAGCCACCATCGCTGGGCTTATCATTCGTGCTGGACTTGCCAGACGCTGTCGGTGACGGAGGCGGCACAAATGAGACGGGGCTGCCCGTCGAAGAAATGAGCTTGATGGCCTCCTTCCCGAACGGCACGGTAGTCGGCACTGAGGCCAGCGTCGTAAGAGGGAACGTCGCCTGCGAGCCCGACGGCACAGACGTGACCAGCGTGACCGTCTCCGTGAACTTTGTCGTCGACTGCAGCGACGCCGGGCAGTTGATGAGTCCGATCGAGATGCACGCCACGCCGGTGTGCGTGACCTTCGTGCTGATGGTTGTCGTCGTGAGATCCGCCCGGCCCTTGACGGTAGCTGTCGTCGGCGGCAGCGCCGACGACGAGCGGCGGTGCCCGGCCGTGAGGCACGCGGCCGCCAGTGTCGTGTAGAAGATGGGGACCTGCGTTTGCGGCGTGGGGCCCCAGGTGCGGGCGCCAAGGGCGGCGGTGGCGCCGGCTGCCGCGCCGATGGCGAACTGGTACGCCTCGACGACGCGCAGGTCGCATCCCTTCTCTTCGTTGACGGCTGTGACGTTGGTGGTGAACTCAACGACGTTAGCCCAGACACTGACCTCGACACCCGCACCGATGCCGAGCTTGGGTTCCGACACGTCGAGGCCCGCGTGCACGCCGAGGCGCAGTACGGCCTGCATCACGGCGCCCGCCGACTCGACGGTGACGGGAAGGAACTCAAACCGTCCTCCGGGACTACAGTGAACGAGCGTCAGTATGGCGAACAGACAAGGAATGGGATGTTGCTCTAGGATGAAAGGGCGACAAACAAGGCAATCTTGGACACGTTCTTGGAGAACATGGGGATGTTGATGCCGACGCCGTCTTCGAGCTTGATGTGGACTCCGGTGCTGATGTCGATGGCCGCGTCGACGCTGAGGATGAGGTCGACGGTAAATATGATGCCGAGCGTGAGGTCAGAGCCGACGCCGAACCCAACCGGGGTGTTGGACGTGAAGAGGCGCAGGGTGTAGGTCGCGCTACCCGACAGCACGGTGTCGAGCTTCATGAAGATCTCCATGCCGTCAAATGTGAAACTCAGCGAGGCCTCGGGCATGGTCGGGAGCTTGACGTCAAAGTCCAGGTCGATGGGTGGTAGGTCAAAGTCGTCCGGATCGAAGCCGTCGGCCAGGTTGCTGAGAATAGTGCCGGTGGAGTTCTGGACGTAGTCTATCACATTGGAGGTGAGGTTGGCAACCTCTCCCTTAACCTCCCTGGTGAAGTTATTGAAGTCGTTGCTAGCGTTGAAGCCCGGCTCGACGGTGAACCTTGTCGTCGCCTTGCCTTTGACGTAGCATGTCGAACAGACAATCTCCACCTTGGTTGAGGTGGATGAATTACTATTCTTGGTGTTGCTAGCCTTTGAAGCTTCACTGCGGGATATGTAAGCTGCATGAGCCTTGCGAGAGGACGCAGAGAATGACCAAGACGCACAAGCTGAAGAGCGTGGCCCCCTCCCAGCTCTTATCGAGGCTGATGCTCGTGTTGAGCGGCGTGGCTCTTTCATGTAATCTGGCCGAAGCAAGTGCTCGACTGACTACCCTCAGGGTATCCGCATCCATACTGTCAGGCGCAGGGCGTGTGCGAACCACCACCGGCTGAAGCGGACCGGCACAAGCACTGCTGATGGCCAGTGCCCAGGCTAGAACCGTCTTGCCGCGAAAGCACACCATGTTGCCGAATGGTGGGAAGACTGATCTATATTGCTAGTGCTTTGGGATTCTCTCGTCTTGTCCTCGAGGTTCAATGACGACCCATCCTTCTTATAATTTGCCTGGCTCTGCAGAGACCTGGGTGTTTTCGAAACGACGCTGGGCAGCTTATTGTGCTCTTATGCAGGCAGCCCCTAGGATCAGGAATGCCCTTGTGCTTCAGCTCCTGGAGCTCCTGAAGCTCCTTCGAGGACGATAACATGGGTGTTGGTGCTTATGGTTGCATTGGAGCACGGTTCGAGCATTGGGGGCTAAGTCGTGGGTGCGTTTGGGGGCAGATACCTGCAGTACCCTTGTCCCAACGACAAGAAACGAAACGTGCGTTTGCCTAGTCTATCTCGAGAAAGGCCCGTGTGCTTACTGAGTTGCGGATCAGGCGAAGAAAAAGGGGGGCGCTGCTGCGTGCCTTTCGTGGCCGCACGAGAACCAGGCATAGCTGCGATCAAATTCCCCAAGGAAATGACTCTGGAAGGTTCTTCAAGGGAACATTGGCAGCCTTTCCCCAATGCATATTTAAATAGAAATGCCAATTTGAAAACTGGAAATGGATGTTGGGCAGACAAAGTGCACTTCAAACAACGCTAATCGGGGCGAAGTTTGCGGAACCCTGCAGCCATGCTGCGGTTTTAGCCCCCAAATCATGCCCAACAGAAGCACCAGAGCCTGGTCATTGTCCGGGGTGCAGGGCAGAGGATGCAGCCAGCCAGTACCCTTGTAGCGAGCATGAAAAGGCTAGACTGAATCTCACTTTTTCTCCGCTCTTCCTTCTGACCAACACTCTATGTGGGAAACAGTGGTAAGTACACTCACAGAGTATCCACGCCCGAGGCAGCATGAAAATGTGCATGAGGCTTGTCCACATAGCAGAGAAAAGCCACCGCCCAGTAAGAGATAAGGCAGACTCAGCCCAGCAGTCACGTTCGTGAACTCGTAAGATGGTCAGATCAAATGCGGATCCATTGGTTGCATGACTAGAAAAAATTAAATATTACAGTCTATCACTCTATATCTAACACGAAATATTAAAGTCAACAAATACAAAGGAAAATGCTAGACTACTTCTTCAACCGCAATGCAAGGTATGCGAGAAGTCTGTATCCAAAGATGATTCCGATCATGATGCCAACCCAAGTGCCCTCGAGACCAGTTTCGATATTGAACTGCTTGAGGATATCGACGCCCCGCATCTTGCCCTCTGAGTTCAGAGGGCCGGCATACATGCACTGGTACCCACCACCAGGGGTCTGCGGGCACGTGTAGTCGCGGTCCTTAAGCTCGTTGACCATCATGCCCTGGAAGACGTAGGCCTGGTAGTCGATGTAGTGGAAGACGTACTTCCAGAACGCGTTGAGGATGTTCATGGGGACAAGGAACCCGTCGACGACCATCCAAAGGCCATTGGCGAAGGCAGTGATGGCCAACGCAACGACAAAGATGGGGAAGATGCTTGTCACCAGCACAACGAGAGACTCGGCGGCCAATAGGTCCAGGAACAGCCAGAGGAGGTACATCATGAAGGCGGACCCGTTGGCGCGGAACCCGGTGAGCCAGTACTCGACGACGGAGAAGATGACGGTGATCAGGAAGAGGAACGGGAGGCCGATGAGGAAGTTTGAGACGTTGAACGCTAGAGGCCCGACAAGGCCGTTGGCCCGCTCCATATGGAAGGTCTGCAGGTCCTCGAGGAAGGCCGGAACGTAGGCGACGGCCATAAAGGACATGAAGGCGCCGCCGAAGAAGATGGCGTTGATGAAGGGCTGGATGTACTCTTGTGACGACTTGAGTCGGAGGAACACGGTGCCCATGAGGATGGCGAGGCCGAGGTACATGACGATACGGATCTCGTAGGCCACAACGTCGCGGTAAGCCTTGATCCAGGAGCGGTGGAGCAGGGTGACGGGGACCATCCAGGGGCTCGGCTTGGGCAGCTTGAGCTTGCTCAAGTCCGTCTTGGATGGCGTCGTCACGGCCTTCTCTATTTCCGCGTCGAGGGCGGCCCGCTCGGGCGACTTCTTCCATTGTTCGATGACGTCCCTGGTGCGCTCTCTGACCTCGCCGTTCTTGTCCAGGTCGATGTTGATGAGGTCGAGGAAGAACTCGGCAGGGTTGGTAGCGGCTGGCATGTGGTAGCCAATGCGGTGGAAGTAATCTGGCGCATCGTTGACAGGGCCAAAGTAGCAGGTTTCACCCATCGAGAGGAGGGCGAGCTTGTCGAAGAGCTGGTAGGTTGTCGTAGAGGGCTGGTGGATGGAAGAGATGACAACAAGCTACAAAATGCCGAGTTAGCTTTGGTCGGTCTTGAGTTGTAGGAGTTGTGCAACATACCTTGTTCCTCTTTGCAATATCCTTGATATATCTGATGACCTCCGCACTGAGTGCAGAGTCTAGACCGCTGGTAGGCTCATCCAAGAACAGAATCTTGGGGTTTGTGACAAGCCGGCTGGCAACTCCGAGACGCTTCTTCTGGCCACCACTGAGTCCCTTCTTGATAGGCGTACCCACGACAGTATGTGCTTGCTCTTGTAGACCAAAGCTTGAAATCAAGTCGTCAACGCGCCTCATGGCCTCTTTCCTCGTCACATTACTAGTTATTGTCAGACCAAAGTTATCATGATTTGCTGGCGAAGGGAGGTGCTCACCTAGGCAGAGAAAGTCGTGCGGCGAACATCATGGTTTCCTTGACAGTGATGCTGCCAATCAAGGCATCGTCTTGCTCAACGTAAGCAGAGAGATCTCGGATCATGGTCATGTTGGACTTTTGGCCATTGGTCAAGATCTGTCCAGTAGTGTGGGCTCCAGCCGCGGCAACGCGATGTGCCAGAGCGTTGAGCAAAGTCGTCTTGCCAGAGCCGCTGGGCCCCATGATGGCCAGCATGTCTCCGGCTTCCACCAGCCCGGCGACATCAGACAAGATGTTCTTTGGTTTTCCAGACTGTCGATCCTTGACGGTGACTTGCATCTGTCTCCAGGCGAAGTCTGTGACGATGTCGTTGGCGAGATGCGCCGTTGGCACTGGGGCCATTTCGATGTCGTTGTCTGTACTGCTGTCCATTGTGTTTAAACCCGGACGCGAGCGAGCTTAGAATTGGATGGTTTCAGAAAATAGTAAGTGGGCTAGGCAAATGTTTGGATCAATGTTATTGTTGAACTATGTGATGATGCAATTGAGCTCATTTGTTTGGGAGAGGTCAAAAATAGCATTGGAACAAGAAGCCTCCTTTTAAAAGATCCAGAGATCTTTTGTTTACAAATTCTAGCCATGTTTGGATTACCAAGAATGAAGAGAGCCCGAAAGCTTAGATCGCGGAGATTTGGGGACCGGACCTGTGTCATATGGCCGCACTTATCTCTGTGGCTCAAGTCGCCGAGAAGAAAGATCCAAGTCCCGGAGCGAGCGCTAGGCCTAACCACGAGCCACGCACAGCAACATTGAATTTCCGACCCCGAGCCTTGAATTCAAGTCAAGTTCCCCTAGCTAATCAGCCGCGGACACACTACTCAGTGACGGTGGCGGCAATGCCGGATGTCGGGATTACTAAGAATGGGAGTAGTTTAAGGCCCGGGGCATCGGGGATTGAAGGACCCGCAATTCACCCCTGGTCGCCGAGCAGACTGACTTGTGATTGGAGCCGGCTGCCGGCCATCAAGTTACAGCCAGTGTGGAGCAGGGCGAATCTTCGTCAGATCTCGTCGGGGTGCAGACGTCGTAGATCCCGACAGCGTGGTAATCCCACGTCTTGTCCAATTTCCGTAGGGCTGTGTTATGTCATCGTCTTCATGCCTTTCCCCAGAGAGGAGAGAGGGAACCGGTCTGCGATTTTCCAACAGTAGGATGGCAATGGCCCCGAGACGGTGTCCGGTCTCACCTCACAGAGTCAGGTCAGTGCTAGACCAAATCCAACCAGAAAATGAACAATAGTCGCCGTTCATAATGATCATGCCATGCTGCTCTCATTCGTCGCCTGAACAATGGTGGTATCTGAACACTTTCCAAAACACATCAGGACATTTCCGAATCCTGGGGTGGTTTCCAGATGCCCCGGACTCCACTGATCTAGAACTCTTGTGGCAGACTAGAACTTGGATCTACTGTCAGAAGGCGGCCCATGGTGTTGACGCGCTGAAAACATACGTAACGATGAGCTTGGCTTCCTCGGTGAGGTCGGGCAACACGCAGCCGCGGCCACCTTGATGGTATTTATGGTGGAGTTCGGCGTTCCGTTCGTGGAATAAGCTAGTGCATCCCTCGGATTAGTCACTGCCGGTTTTGTGCACACATTAGACCAGTGGCAGCCCGCCAGCTGACCTGAGTCGTGCCCAGGAGGTCGCCGAGTCCACCTTGATATGTAGGGCGTCTTGGTCATCTCGACGCCTGGTGGAGCGAAATCCTCTTGCTGGGAAATTGAGACCCTGCAATACTTTGAATCGCAACTACAATTTTCCCTTGAATGGGCTAATTCAACTCTCAGAATGCTGCCAGAATATTTCGTGAATCCTAGCAGCCTGATGTCTAGTCCGGCTACCCAACTTCCAACTCCCGAGTCTGCGGTAGCCGACTGCGAGACTACTCAAACGACTCTCCGAACGTGTTGGCCATGTGTAAGTGCACCCCCCGCAACCATCCTCTTGTTAATGCCGTTTACCTACCTTCGAACTCGACTCTGGTTTGTGTTCTGACTGGGACTCAATGTAGAGAAGGAAACATGTCAAGTGCGACGGGCAGAACCCCTGTTCACGCTGCAAGCACAACCCTTCCGACTGCGTCTACTTGACTAGGCGCCGTCGCACGTTTCGGACATCGAAACGGACGGACTGCCAGTGCGACCCGATGAAGCAATGCACAGAGATGATCACTCCTCCCGAGGACGATTTCATGATTACGGATATCTTGCTGAGCCCCGTAAGTACAATTGCGCATGGCCGGACTTAACTTACCACTGACTTTGGAGCAGGCCAGTACGCGCAGCAGCGAGACACGCGCCGATTCGGGCGAAATACTTCGACTGGATTGGCATGCGTCGGGAGATGTTTGCCTCGACTCCTTCTACTCCAACTTTCACCTCTCCCATCCTTTCCTCTTGCCGAAACCCGATTTGGCCGCAAGGGCCAGGACGCACGATATGGAGCCTCTTCTCACAGCAGTTCGCTGGGTGGGATCCCTGTACTTGAAGTCTCTCTCTGCCCAGCTCAACTTGTTCGATAAGGCGCACGGAATGATATACGATACTACCAAGACAAAAGACGGCTTCACGGTACAAGCAATGATGCTCCTGGTTCTCGGCTTGGGCGGGAGCGGACGACAGGAAGAGGCAAGGAAGGTACTCAGCGACGCCCAGGCAATCGCTTTGGAGATTGGAATGAACACAAGGGCATATGCGGTCTCGCATGGGGAGAGCACGCCGGTACTGGAGGAAAGTTGGAGAAGGACATGGTGGGATCTATATGTAATTGATGGCCTGATCGCCGGTGTGCATCGGTGCACCAGCTTTCCGCTCTTCGACGTACCATGCAACGTCGACCTCCCGTGTGAGGAGTTCGAGTATCTCGCTGGGGTAAGCAAGCACCTCTTTCTGACCATCACGAGACCTGAGTTATGTCCTGACAGTATCTTCTTGCAGTGGATTCCACCGCCGACAAGTATAGACAACTTGATGGCGCCTGAATTTGCCGACGAAAGCCAGCCCCTGTCGTCCTATGCGTACCGGATATCTGCCATCCGAATCCTCGGAAATCTGGTACGACTCCGCGAGACCAAGAACACAAACACAAACCAGGTCCAGTCTCTCCTCACCAACTGGCAGCTTCACCTACCTCCCCATAAGCGAGACTGCCTGCAACAAGACGGGAGCCCGGACGAGATGATGTTCCAGGCGTTCATGATAGTGCACATGACTTCTATCCTGCTACACCTGCCCCACTCGCAAATCACGTTCACGCCGGCGCATAGCATTACGTCTTGCGCGGCACAGATCGAGGTGCATGCCGACGGGATACACAATGCCCACACGCAGCACGCTCTTCATTCCGCAAACGAGATCAGCACGATGGTCACTTATCCGGTGCCGTTACAGACGCACAGCCCGCTGTTCAGCTGTATAGTCACTCTCTCGTCGATCGTGCATGTAGGGAAGATTCTATCGGGAATTCCGTTCGATATAGACCGTACACGACAGCAGCTCGGTCTGAACATCGGAGCACTGACGCAGATGGCTCGGATCTGGAAGATAGCGGAGGACTCGGTCCGGCAGACAAGATCCGTCACAGGAGAGCTCCAAAGGGGAGGGATGATGAAATCTGGGCGTTGGTGATGCTGAAGTTGGAGGTACTGCAGGCACACCTATGCGTACGAAGGACAGGTACTTGAGGCTATCCCCAGTGTTTTATTTAGAAGTGGCTGTCACTCGCCCATAGAAATGTCTAGTGCTAAGCAATCAGGCGGTAATTATTGCACCAATGTCAAACAGTTGATCCAATCTCTTCACACTGGAGCTCCGCCAAAGGTTACTGTTGCCCGCTATTATGGAATTATGGTTCTGAAGTACTATGGTCCACTCTGATTCAATTAGAATTCTCTGATAATCAGGCAACCGTCAATGTAGCATTGGCTCTCAAGTCGGCACTCGAGCTGCCCACAAAGATGGTGAAGTTCCCAGGCTCAACCACGTAGTTGTACTTGATATCCCACAAGCCGAGATTTGCGACCTTGAGATCCAGCTTAACCGTCTCGGTGGCGCCAGCCCTGATGGGGGTCTTGGCGAAGCCCTTGAGCTGCTTGTTGGGCACGACAACGCTGCTGACCATGTCCTTGACGTACAGCTGGATGACTTCGGTGCCGTCCCGGGTTGAGTTATTTGTCACGTCGACGGACACCGTTACCGTGTCCGAGGTCGAAGCAGTGCTCTTGGAGAGGGTCACTTTGGAGTAGGAAAAGGTGCTGTAGGACTTGCCGTATCCAAACTGAGCAATGCTTAGCACTTCTTTCAACCAAATACATTGCCGAAAGCATCTACTTACTTCATAAAGCGGCAATGGTGTGTTGAGAACATAGGTGGTGCCAAAGACCAGAGTGCCATTCGGGTAAGCATGGCCAGGGTTAGGCCAGGCGCGAGCCGAATTAAGGTAGTCGTAGTAAATAGGCAAGGTGCCGACATCGTATGGGAAGCTGACGCTCAGCTTCCCGCTCGGGTTGTGATCGCCAAAGAGCACGTCTGCAAGTGCATTGCCGCCCTGCTCGGATGGATAGAACTGCTGCACCAGAGCGCTGGCGTTGGTGCTGATCCACGACTCGGTGATGGGCTTGCCGCTGCTGAACACAACGACCGTCGGCTTGCCCGTGTTGATGATGGCCGACACGAGCCAGGGCATGGCCCCGACTAGATTTAGCGATGCCACATCGATGTGCTCGCCCGTCGTCGCATTCATATTCTTCCACAGCTCGCCCTGGTCACGCGACCAGGTGCCGACGACTACGACGGCAACATCAGCTCCCTCGGCAGCGGCGATGGCTTCGGGAAATCCAGACTCGTCATTGGACCAGCGTTCGCAACCCTGGGCATAGGCGACGCTGCCTTGTTTATCCACGGCTGCGCGAATACCATCAAGCGGTGTCACACCGCGGTATTGCGAGCGGAACGGGACGTAGTCACCGTACTGATTGAGGCTGTCAGTACAGGTATCTATCTATGTATCACATGTGGACGGGTGTGCTTGCGTTCATATATCCATGAGCCATGGGGCCGATGACAGCGATTTTGGCCGACTTCTTCAAGGGTAGAACATCCTGATGGTTCTCGAGGAGCACGATGGACTCGGCATCTAGCTGGCGAGCAAGTTCTTGAGTCTCCTTGGTGTTGATGTACTTGGATGCTTCGTCATCCGGCACCCCTCGGTACGGCTTCTCAAAGAGGCCCATCTCAAACTTGACCCGCAGAACCCGAGATACAGCTTGGTCGACGGTCTTCTGATCCAGCTTGCCAGCTTGGATCATGTCGGGGATCTTCTGAAAGTTGTACGATCCACCGCCCATCTCAACATCATTGCCGGCCGGGAGGGCCATGGACGTGACCGCTTCAGAATCGATTGGGTCAGCCTCGCACATGCCGAATGACTTGCAGAGACGGTCAGTACCACCGGCGTCTGACATGACGAAGTACTTGTAGCCCCAACTGTCTCTCAGGATCTCCGTCAGCGTGTGGTAGTCTGCTACTGCAGGCACGCCATCGTAGCAGTGGTACGCGGACATGATGGTGTACGCGCCAGCATCGATGATGGACCGCTTGTAAGGCGGGAGGTACGTGGTAAGCAGTTCTCGTTCGCCTCCGTGCACGGGAGCGGTGTTGATGCCCTGCTCGGGGGTCGCGAATGCAGCAAAATGCTTGACCATGGCAGCAACGTTGCCGGATTGTAAGCCCTTGACGTAAGAGTAGCCCATCTCGCCGCTCAGGTATCCATCCTCCCCGTACGTCTCCTCGACTCGCCCGAAGCGCAGCTCTCGCGCCAGGTCCCCCAGCGGCGCGAAGAGGTTGTTCACGCCCAGGGCGAGGGCTTCTTGCGCAATCGCCCTGCCCATCTTCTCGATGAGGCCGGGGTTCCAGGAGCACGCCTGTGCGATAGGGGAATTGAAGATGGTCGCGTTGGGGATCAGGAAGCCGTGAATGCCCTCGCTCTGCACGAGCGCCGGGATGCCGAGCGTGGTGTTGTGCACAAGGTAGTCCTGCGCGATCTTGACGCCGTTGCTGATGGTGCTCCAGTTTGTCGGATAGCCGACGTAGAACATGCTCGCCCGGTACTTCATGTTCCACTTGAGGCCTGTCGCATTGAAGGTGCCGTCGGTGGTGTTGATCCAGTTCGCGATGTCGCCCTGGATCAACTGCGCAGTCTTGTCTTCGATGGTCATGCGCCGCATCAGGTCCGCGATCCTTTCGTCGACTGTGGCATCAGGGTTCTTGTACATGGGGACGCAGTCTGCTCCAGCCGCGATGGCGACGCTTGCCAACGCCAGAGACGCGACTGTCCTGTGCACGCTCCTCATGATTAGGTCGAGTTTTGCTGCTAGCAAGGGAAGCTCTAGAACGGCATTGTGATCTCGGAGCAGTCGTGTGAAAGACATGACGGCTATTTGAATAGAGCTCTCCAGGGCACTGCTACCCGGCTTCCCCGGTTGGGGTCTGGTTCCCCATGAGGGTGCCCCATCATGCGAAGTGCTTCTCCGCAGGAGATGCAATTTCAAGTCGAGTCGAGTTACCAGGTTCCTGGGAATGCCGACGTGAGCACACCAAATAGGCCCGAAGACAATCTGCAGCTCCAACGGAATTGTGGCGGGCGTTTCCGTTAGGTTCAGAGTTCTTCTGTGCATAGAACATTGGAAATTGGTGATGCCAGGGGCTGCGGCCAATTCTACTCGTGGAAAATGTACGTGATGCAGGTTGGTACTTTGGTTAGCTGCTGCGGGGTCGATCACTCCGAGTGCCGATGGTGGTTGACAGTCGCATCGGCAGGGATGTCAAATGACGGTATTCACCCGTCGGGTATATCATCATCGTACATCGAACGGTACGTGGGGAAATGTCATCGCTGGGAGCAAGGCGGTTGCTGTTGGTCAATCAACGAGTTATGATGCGGGGATCTTCGCCGGAAGGCGGCCCGTTGCACCGCCATCACAAGTCAAATCTAATCATGGCGTACAGAAATCTGGCGAGCATCCCTGTAGGCAGACTGTACTATTAACGAGATTCGGTGTGATACAGTCCAAGATCTCGCCCACTAAGGTTGGCTACCGGGTCAATGAAACAACTTGTCCCAAAGTCCGAGTGTTCAGCACGAGCTCAGCTGTATGCAATGTCACTATTTAGACATAGTACATGGTCTTTCTTAGAAGCCGACCAGGATCGCCGTATTGATATTACTGGACAAGTGCAATCTGCCCAGCTGGGGAGCTCGGCTGTAGCGTACAAAGTCCCCTAGGAGTTTCCATATTGACGAACCCAAGGAGCCAAGAGCAAACATCAAGGATGTGGACTAGCGAAGTTGAGCGTGTTTGGTCGTATGCCCAATCGAGGCTATAGCGAACAAGATACAAAAGGGACGCCAGAGCCAAGGCTTGGAGAGTACCAATAACAAGCCATGAGGACGAGGATCAAGCTTCTACAACCTTCTGAGGTTTCTCTTAAGAGCCCTGTGGAGGTCCTATCCCGGCAGGAGGCATGGCGGTTTTGTTGTGTCGTACATGACAGACGACAATAGGAGTATCACGAGCTTGAATTCTGAGGCTCAGGCTGGAAAGTTCGGGACTCAGACCCCACATTACATACAAGCCTTTTGCAGCTACTGAAGTAGTGACACTCTCCAAACTTGTCCGGAACAGCTCGCGGGATAGCCCGCATCACCTGTGGATAGGAGTGAGTACCAAGCCTTAGAAGGTTGGTTCAAGTGTTCGAATGAGGAGGTGTCCTGTGAGGAGCTAGGGTCATCCTTACCTCCTCGGGACACTTGCAACACACGCGAGCTTATCATCCAGTCTCCATCGTCCCATACATGTATCTGTCAACGATCGTCAGCGTACTAAGTCTTGCAGCGCTGGAGAAAAGAGCACCTCTACCAGGACAGTAAATAGCTGTGATTTTTACAATGTGTGCTGGACTGACGATAAGAACGATGCAGGTAATTAGTCTGTTAGGGAACTCTGGGTTCAGAGAGAGCGAAGGCTCTGGGAGAGATTATAGCCGAGTTGACGAATACGGGGGACATTGTATGGCTTTGCATGAAATCTTGTTCATTTCACCAGTGTATTTGGGCGATCGCTTAACGCATACTCCTTGTGCTGCGCAGAAACGATGATTTTTGATATCTAGACCTCCCCATTAGGCACAACTTGATATCTGTTTTTCAGTCCACGACCACAATCAAAAAGAAGTATCCGCGTTGAGAAAGCGCTAGTGGGAAGTTTGAGAAGCAGAAAAACCCTGACCATCACAAGTTGTCCGTCGCAAGACCCTCAGAGGCAATCACGCATATCTCGGGATGGTGCCAGATATCATTACTAAACGTGTCCCATGGTGCGTACTCAGCAACTTGCCGTACTCAGTCAGCACCCGGATCCGCCATTGGTCGGCAAGTGGGCGTCTAATAGTTGACGGAAGTTCATCAGGAGCTACCTCGATCTTAACAATCAGTATCCTTGTCACATCCTTGCCCTGGAAGTCGGAAGGGCTATCCCACTACCTAAATCCGATGGGCTTGATGGGTAGACAAGTCCTTCTGTTAGCAGTCCGTCAACTAATCTGACCCTCCCTTGGTCGGGCAGAGAACCCCCCAGCCTGTGTTTGCTTGTGTGATCTAGTTCCCGCGGAAGGGCAAGCTACCCGCGGCAATGAGTGACGGAGAAGTCTTCCCAAAAGCTCGAGAGTTAGTCTTGAGCTAGTCTCCTCCCCACACATCATCTTAAATCCCCGCAACCTTTGGAGATGACTCCCCGCAATCCATGGTCAGGAATCCATTTCTGTAAATGAGATAAAGACGCGCAAAAGTCGGTTCCTGGGATGTCCATGGCTTCCAAACTTACCTCGTTGTAAGAAGCCACTCAAGCGCAAACTTCAGAGCAGCAGGGTCTTGTCCTGTCTCCAGAAACCTGCTGTTATAATGCGATCCTCACGTCTAAACATTGAGCTCGGGGTTGAGGCCCCTCGTGCTGTCTACAACTGGCGGGTCTATGCTCTGGCATTGGTCAGCAGCATGGGCGCAGTTATGTTTGGGTATGACCTCGGCTTTATTGGGACAGCTATCGAGCTTGAATCATTCAAAGAGTATGTAGTGGCCTGTCTTCCCTGGTTGGACAGAAGCTGACCCTTCGCCACGCAAAGAGACTTTGGGCTTCTCCGCGCCAGCCCTTCGAGAAAGTCAGCCTTCTCCTCCAATGTCGTATCTCTCCTTCAAGCTGGATGTATTGTCGGCTCTCTGGCGGCTGGCCCGTTCAGTGATAAGTTTGGTCGTCTTCTCAGCCTTTTTTTGACAGCCCTCTTCTACAATGTCGGCTCTGCCATCCAAACCGCTGCTCATGGGTCCGAGGCTCTCATGCTTGTTGGACGCGGCATTGGCGGCATTGGCGTTGGCGCTGCTAGCATGCTTGTTCCCCTATATGTTGCAGAGGCATCCCCGCCAAACATTCGCGGTCGTCTCGTGGGAATTTATGAGGTTGGAGTGTCCATGGGGACCATGATTGGGTTCTGGATCAACTATGGGCTTGACAGAAATCTACCATCGAACTCGGCCCAGTGGATGATTAGCTTTGCAGTCCAATTGGTTCCTGGAGGCCTGTTGATGATTGGCATCTTCCTGATTCCAGAGTCACCAAGGTATTTACTCGCACATCAAATGCCACAAAGTGCAGAGTTCTCATGGTTCCACTAACCGAGTTCAAGATGGCTTGCAAGAAAGAAGGGCCGCGAGGCGTGTGTCGAGGTTCTTCAGCGGGTTCGAAACATCGCGGCCGATCATCCATATCTGGTGGAAGAGGTTCACAGTATCTTCCAGCAACTTGAGCATGAAGAGGCCCTCACGGAAGGGAACGGGGTCAAATCCATTCTTAAAGAGATGTTCGGGCCAGGTAATAGGAAACGATTGGGTATCGGTTCTTTAATGTTCATATTCATGCAAATGGTTAGGAACCAAACCCCTGTGCTCTCACGTTGATCAAACTTACTAACATCGGCATTCACTCAAAGGCGGGCTCTAATGCTATTAACTACTATTCCCCAGCTATATTTCGCAGTATCGGTCTCACTGGTGGCAACACGGCATTATTTGCGACCGGCGTGTACGGTCTGGTTCGATTCGTTGCTATCTTAGTCTCGATGTTAATTGTGGTCGATCGCTTTGGTCGGACAAGGACTCTAATGGCGGGAAGTGCGATCATGGTATGTCTTTCTGCCACCAATGTACTATGAACCTTTCAAATTCTGACCGTGACAACCTCAGGGCTACGCAATGTGGTTCATTGGAGCCTACGCCAAAGTTGCAAATCCGCCCACCAAGGGAGCTACAAGCATCACACCCGGCGGCTACGCTGCTGTAGTACATATATACATTTACGCAGTTGGCTGGTGCTTCTCATGGGCGGGCATCCCTTGGATCTACGCGGCAGAGATCTTCCCAACGCGTATAAGGTCGGCTTGTGTTTCGTTTTGCGTGGCCATTCACTGGATCATGAACTTCGTTATCGCACGCAGTGTTCCCTACATGATCACGAACATTACCTTTGGCACATACTTTCTCTTCGCCGCATTCATGACGGTCGCTATTCCTTGGGTCTATTTCTTTGTCCCAGAAACTCGGAATATCAGCCTGGAGGACATGGATGAATTGTTCGGTGGCCAACCAGTGGACCACTTGTACAATGAGAGCAAGGGAGAAACTATGGACAGAGAGACGTCTGGAGTGGACCATGTAGAAAGGCCTTGTGTTTCCCCTTAATTTCAGAGATCTATGCCAAAATAAGCACGACTTTAATAGTATTTTGAACTTAAAATCACTAGCGAGGCCAATGTCAGGCAGATATGTCAATACCTTTGACAGACAGTGGTCTCTTACCAAGTAAATTCTTGGTATAGATGAATGAAGCTGGTGTTCATGCAGACGCCAAGTTGGACAACTTCGCAGGAGTGTCAACCTTGAAGTTACATTCAAGGCACACACACTCCTGAGTCTTTTTCTGTATGTGCTTCTGAACAAACTGACAAAATTGAAAGTACTCAATGCCTAGAAGTACACATCTCCTGCAAACAAGCGTCTTGCTGTTCTAGATATAGTACACCTCTCTATTTCCACCCTTGGTCCGCTAGCTTCAGTTTGCGTCCTTGTCAGAACCTCTACATTCAACATACCGGCGGGATGCTTGATTTTGACTGTATAAGTTGTATGAGCGGAGTCAATTCGGAAATCTGATGCCGTCGACCCAGCTTCGCCTGCCCACACTGGACTAGGGGTCCGAGATGGCGTCGGAGGCAGTTCTTGTTTGCCAAGGACATAGCCATGTCTAGCCAAGCTGTAGGGAATCGTGCCGGGAAGGCAGACGCCAGCGCTGATACAGACAGCACCCGTGAGCTGCAGCGAGGGGTGAGGTTTGCCCATGCTGAATGAACGAACTGTGATATCGGTACTGGAGTCTGCATGCTTGGCCTCCCCATTCCCCCATATAAAGGCGATCTTAGGGGTCCCGCGAACCAGGGCCGCAGCACTGAGCGAGTTTGCGAGACCCATGCGCACGGCGCCCTCACAGCGGATAGACTCGACTGCTGCTAGGAACGAAATGTCGTCACGAGCCGGTTCCTGCATCTCCGAAGGTAGAGATGATGCGTCGACCAGGATGAACGGGTTCGCCACGTCTAGCATGGTAGCTTTCACCATCGACTGTGCCGTACTGTCGCCGACAAGGCCTCTCACCGCCAGAGTGTCCCACCCGTTGCCTGTCGGGAGCAGTTGATCGGTCATGCTGCCAGCAGGATCTACGAATGCGACCTTGACTTCGCTGCCTGTGATCCCCTGCAGCCCTGGCATGGCGTAGTCGCCGTCCTCTCGGAAATCGCCACTCTCGTCAACTTGTAGGGTTTCGACGATGACTCTATTTGTGTTTGTGTTGAAAACCCGAATATCGACCTAAACTCGACAGTGAGCTTGGCTATCGATACGACATAGACAGGCTAAAAAAGCTTACCGTCTTTTCGCCTTTGCGGGGCCGCTTGACAAGTCCTTGCTGAAGTGCGAACGGGCCAACACCTGACGCCATGTTCCCACAGTTTCCAGTGACGTCTACCTTGCCTCCACCGACAGATACTTGAACAAAAGTGTAGTCCACATCGATGCCGTCTCTTTCTGAGATACCAACTACTGCGACTTTGGATGTTGTAGAGGTGGCACCCCCAACACCATTGAGCTGCCGAGGATCGGCTCCCATGGCAGCAATAAGAGGCTGGGCCCATTGTGAAAGATCTTTCGGTAAGTGCTCCCGCTGTATAAAAAGGCCTTTGGAAGTGCCTGCACGCATCCAGACCGCTGGTAGTTTTTGCTTGGCCATGTTGAGTACCGTAGGGCATTCAATCGGATGTTTTCTGCGACTGAAGCATGGATAGTGCAGAGAGCAGAAAGTGTAGCATTTCTCTCAATGCGTCTTTTGTATATTGTTCCTAGATAGATTAAAGTATCCCTCCCTTCTACAACATCGAATTATCCTTGCTGCAGACCATCTCAGGGATTCGTCCGAAGGATGTGGCGTGATGCCGTGGCCTGCGACTAGATCGACGGGAATGCTCGATATAGGACCTATCTTGGATAGTACCCACGGCACCACCGTCATCCCTCTGGTACCGAATTTAGTTGTGGTCCGTGTCGGAATGTGGCCGAGTTGTCAAGATTGTCCGGAATGACTGACAGTGGAACCGATGAAACTCCCTTCCTGCGCAGTTTATGAACCGAACTCGCTCCCGCGGGAAGCCGTGGACGGATAGCCAGCCTCGCTTCCCGCGGAATCAACAGCTCTTATGCTCTTAACTACTAATGGGGCTTTTCAATTTAAAGGGCCCTGTTAAAACCGCCAAATCCGTACACATTATATAAAAGAAGAGAATTTACACTTCCGATTGGACACTTGCTAAGAACACCAACGCTATTTTCACAACGTGTTCTCGACTGAGGAGGCCAGCGCAAGGAGAGCCCGTCGAAGAGGAATGGCTACATGACTGCGACGGTCTGAAAAGTGATGGTTAACATCAGTATTGCTGTTTGGAAGCTTGGCAGGATGTAGCTAGGAACCTCAACTGTGGTCGTATTGTGCAGTATCCCGTATGGTGTGCGGCAATGGTCTCTTGCTTCGAGCATGCAGATGGTTTGGTGCATCGACTGCAACAGGTCCCGATTGACCTGGGGGCCAGTCGTGTGGTTGGAGCACCGAAGCAGTCATACAGAGGACCGTTATACGAACCAAACTCCACTCATCATGATATTAAATCCAGGGCTTAGAAAGAAGTTTGCATTTCCGTTGTAGGAGCCCACATGTCCAGAAACAGGCGCTCGCTGGTGATAACGTCTGCCCTCAACATGGCGTTTTTGAAGCAAACCCCAATCGTCAGGAACCCGAAAGACAAAGCCAGATTCTTATTGAAGATGACTTAGTTGTATTCTGATAAAATGGCTACGGGGCGGTGAGTCTCTCCTGGTGGTATGGCAAACGGTATGCGAAGGACCGAGTTGTCACTGGTGTTCGAACATCTCCCTTGGATCTTGCGACGCATGATAGGAGAATAACCCACCTGTTTGATCATTTCTGCGATGCTTCAGGTGGAAATGGTGCTGGAGATCTTCGGCGCAGCTGACTGTCGGCTTCTGATTTGGCTGAGACAACATGGAGTGCAAATCTCTGGCTCCCTCTCGACAACCTACGCATTACATCGATTGCCAGTTGAGAGGTTGAAAACTCTCCAGTCCATTGAATCCAAAAAGCAAATCGTCCACCGAGGCTGGTTCCACCGTCATGGCCGTGTCCGGATCCTGCCAGGTTGGCATTTGAGAGGCGTAATAATCTTGGGGCATCAGCTCGGAGCCATACTGCAAGGGCTGCGCTCTTAGAAGACCGGATTCACCTGGGCCTTGGACCAAAGAATCATTTTGCTGCAACGTAGGGAGTCCCTGACGCTGACTGGTTGGATTTGATTGTCCATATTGCTCCCCAGCGGCTCGAACAAAGCTTTGGATGATCTCGTCAATGTGTAGCCAGTCGTTGCTCGGCGATTCAGAGGGCAGGTCTTCCCGGCTTGTTGCTGTTCCCTGGCCGGCCCTAGATGCGAAGGGGGTTGTAGAGTCTGCACTCGGAACAGCATTGGCAGAAGTCTTTTCGACATGAATGTTGAGCTCCTCGTCAGGTCCTGCTATTGAAACACCGAGGCGTTTCATCAGATTTCGAATGACAAGATTTGCTTTCCGGACGGCCCAATTTGTTTCCTGGTTCTCGCGAAAAACAGCAAGGCATGTCTCAAGGCTCCGATGCGCCTCTGACGCGTTTTCGCGTTTCGACGCAATGCGAGCATGAATGGTTGCGGCGACATATGTAGCATAAGAGATGAGATATGGGGCTCGTCGAACCGAGAATGCGCCATCGTAAGTGCGAAGAAGCGAGACAATGTCCGATGCAGCCGACGCACACTCAATAAACGAGTTGACCGCTACCGATCGGGCTATATTGAACAAGTGCCCATCCGCAACGAATGGGCGATGAAGCAGTATGATGAGTACGTGAAACATCGCGCTGCAATTCACTCATCAGCCTAGTCAAGCCGCAGAGTGGATCTAGACCTACTGTAAACTGAGAATATGAGGTGGAGGGCAAAGCCTCTCTTCAGTACTAGCATCGACCAAAAGGTGCTGCGGCAACGCCTTCTTCCAGCCCAAGAGCTTTGAGTGTAGGCTCTGTAGCATGGATGAGAGCTCTGATGGACTCCCATTGAAACTGCGCTCTGTATAGATATTGCTCAGGATGTCAGCCATCGCCACAGAAAGCTTGCATAAATGCTTGAAGGTTGAGACACTATAAGCCGGAGACCCGGAGTAGCGTTTGGGCTGGTCTGGGTGCGCAAACGGCGCCCAGTACTCAAACTCCTCGTAAGTGTCAAAGAAGTCCATCGGGACGAGCGCATCTGACTCGCGAAGACTCGCAGGCCGACCTTGGTAGAGGCTTTGGATCTTGTCAACAACAAAAGCCCCCCAGAAGACCCGCCTCCGGATCTCGATGTCCTCGTCAGAGAATCTTCGTACCCCAGCAGCGCTGGCCACATCAATATGCATTCCCAGGTCGATGATCATCCGAAATGCCAGACCTGAGTAGAGCCAGGCAGCATTGCGCTCATCTCCGAGTGCGAAGAGCGAGTTGGTCATAACTAACAGCGCTTGTATGGTTGTGATATCACTGCGGTCTAGTGACCCGCCGAGCAGTTCGCGCACTCGCTCGCGAAACTTCCAACCAGCGGTTCGAGGATCATTCGGGTCTTTCCTGACCTCCAATCGCGGACTGAATTTTGCAGACCCAAAGTAGATAGCATTAAGTAGGAGCTTGCTGAAGTAGGGCCCTCCACAGGCCATGTCCCGCATGAATGCTGGTCGATATGTGATGAGGAATGAATGGTGTTGCCTATTCCAATGGAGAGAGAGGAGATGCATGCCCAGGTCTGGATCAACGGAATCAAAGTCTAGCTTTCCTGAACGAAAGTTGAGCTCTTCAAGTTGACCTAAAGCAGTGATTTCAGCCTGCGGCCTTGTTGCGCCTTCGCGATAAATATTGGCTTACGCTGTTTTGCGGCTTCAGCTACGAGCCCCTTTTCGATCCACTCGTCTGACATGCGAGGCCGCGGATCACCGTGCTGCCTCTCTTGGGGATTCTCCTCAAAAAGGGCACTGGTGCGGCCATGGTAACTTGGAAGGCCGTTGGCGGAGAGTACAAGACGCGAGACTGGAGTGGTAGTGAGGCTTCCAGCATCGCGTGGTAGACTGCCTTCTTGTTGATTCCCGTCCGGAATTGCCACGGCGCTTGCTAGGCCGCTTTGGTCTTCCTCATTGCCGGTAAGACTGCAGATATCCGGACCTGTGCTCTGATCTGCGGGCGGCTTGGGAGACAAGCGTCTTCGGGGTTCATCTCTGCAGCGGTGGCTGGGCCGACTGCGCTGGGGTTTCGTGGGCGATTGCGACGGCTCGTTTATGGGCTCATAGACGCAGTCTTTGCCATAGGTCCTGCAGTTTGCGCACGCTGGTTGCTCATTGTTGCACTTGATCTGGCCCGGTTTCGTCAACGGATTTCCCTCCCGCGGGAGAGAGCCCAACAGTCCAATGCACGTGCATAACGCGCTCAGGGCCCGACATACCTTTCGTCGCCGGCAAAAAGTGCAAGCCTCCACGGCCCGTTTCCTGGGCCTTTTCGAACGGATAGAATCGTCCATTTGCAGTCTCGCGACACTCAATACGTGGCCACGGATAGGTTGATCTCGTCAAAGCGAACCACCCCCTCGCCAATTCATCCGTAGGCAAAGTCAAAAGATCCCTTGTGGAGCCTGCCCCAGTGTTTCGATGTTGGGCATCCTCCCGCGGAAGCGAGCGCCGGGCAGGATCCGCGTCACCCCAATAAGGGATAGTGGAGATTTCCGTGGGCTGGCTTTGCCGGCAAAAACTCCGACAGCACACCCGCGGCACATTTGCGGATCCAAGAAGTGCCGGTCCAGGCATCGGCCGAGCCTGGCTCCGTCCAATGCAGACTCAACGCGTTGACGAAGCCATATGACATCCTTGTGGCCGGTCGGTTGTAACCGCTTCGCACTGGTCTGGGCCTTTGCAAATGGTGATTGTGGGCCTTGCAGATTCAAAGCATCACCGCGGATAATCGATTGAGATCATGTCAACCGCCGAAATCACCAGCGATGGCCCTGAGGTCGCCTTGCACACCGCGGCTTCAAATTCCTCTCCACTTACAAAAAAGGCTCCCATACCGCCGGGGATCTCGCTGCTAGCAGGGGGTATTGCTGGAGGCGTCGAGGCGACTGTGACAGTAAGTCTACTCCCCTGAATGCAACGTGATGTTGAAGATAGTAAGGGCTGATTCTTGAAAAGTACCCGTTTGAGTACGCCAAAACGCGAGTCCAGCTTGGTCGTGAAGCTAGGAGCACAGGCCGGGCAAACCCGCTCACCGTTATCTCACAAGCATTGAGAAATGACGGCATCCGCTCGGTCTATACTGGATGCTCGACTTTGATCCTCGTGAGTTGCCGGGCAAGACCAGATAGACTCACGAGCAGCACCTTTCTGACTGACAAACTCATACACCAGGGCACCACGTTCAAAGCTGGTGTTCGATTCTTGTCATTTGACTCGATAAGGAACGCAATGGCTGATGACAAAGGCCGCCTGACTCCTGCTCGCGGGATTCTGGCTGGTATGACTGCGGGTTGTGTCGAGTCGGTTGTGGCGGTGACCCCAACAGAAAGAATCAAGACCGCTTTGTGAGATACATAAGAGCTCAGCTAGTTGTCCAGTGATATCCAACTAACGACCCGAGTAAGGATCGACGATGCAAATTCCGCCGCTAGGAGATATCGCGGAGGCCTGCACGCCACGGCCAGCATCTTCCGCGAGGCTGGTGTTTCGGAGCTCTACCGCGGGCTGTTGTCAACGACAATGAAGCAGTCGGCGACCTCGGCGGTGCGTATGGGCTCGTATAATGTGCTCAAAGAGTATTGTGCGAGTAGAGGTCTTCCAAAAAGCAGTGTTGTGACCTTTGGGATCGGCGCAATGGCCGGCATCATCACGGTCTACGCGACCCAGCCTTTTGACACTGTCAAAACTCGGTCACAGAGCGCACGCGGTGCAAGTATCTCTGAAGCATTCCGAATGATTATTATCGACAGCGGTATCAAAGGCTTCTGGTCTGGGTCCACCATGAGGCTCGGTCGGCTCGTATTTAGTGGTGGTATTGTTTTCACCGTCTATGAGAAGGTCGTCGCGTTGTTGAACATAGTATGACGCTGTAAGTTACGTGTATCTATCCAGGATTTTCGATGCATTTTGAGGTCGCTACTTCATGATTGAGTTAGTTCAGCTTCTACTCAAATGCATTGCAATGAAAGTCGATAACTCGGACAGGAATAGAACAACATTGGGAGCTTTTAGTTTTGTGCCTACCTAGGAATGCATTCTTCAGCAATACTGGCCATGTGGAGGAGAGGGCCTTAGTTTCAACATGTTTAACAGGTACTATCATTCATCTTCCTGGTAAATGCACGAGACGGATCCTTGGTAAGAGGGCCAAATATCGGCCCACCTGGCTCTATTGTAAGCCAATGGTGTGTGTGCACGCCTGGCCCACACCTCCAGGTCCCGGATTGCTCATAGCACCCTGCCTCCGTTATCGCTGAGTCCGCGCGGGGCGAGTGCGGAGGAGGTCCTGTGTCACAACCCTGCAATACTTCATCAGTCGCCTTCCAGAACACCGGGCAACTAACGCCATGGGAGCCTTCTACGAGACAATCCCGCAGTCGGTGCAGTCATGGATACTGGAACAGAAGATGTTCTGGGTCGCAACGGCCCCGCTGTCAGGCTCTGGCCACGTCAACGTGTCTCCTAAGGGAGGCGAATACTTTGGCCTTATCGATGAAAAGACCTTCTGGTACATGGAACTGACGGGCAGTGGCTGCGAGACCCTGGCGCATCTCTACGAGAGAGGTAACGGGAGAATCACCATCATGCTCTGTGCTTTTGAAGGTCCGCCAAAGATAGTTCGACTTTGGGGGAAAGGTAATCACCGGAGGTCCCTCTGCGGCCTGCTCAAAAGTCTGTCCAGACCATCTCGTATTGACAAGGACTATCAACAGGTCGCGTGCTGGAAAGCGAGTCGCCCGAGTTCAATGATTTTGTTTCCAATTTCAACATAGAGACAATTCCTGGAACGAGGTCAATCATCATTGTCGACGTTCACCAGGCCGGATCCTCCTGCGGTTTCTCCGTCCCAGTCTACGAGTTCAAGTCGCAAAGGGAAGTCCTCAACGACTACTTCAAGGCCAAGGAACGTAAATATAAGCAAGGTAACGAAAAGGAAAGCATGGATAGGTGAGTAGGCGGGCCCTGTCCTTCTCCCCAGAACTCCGTTAACCCTTGGATGGATAGATACTGGGCTCTGAAAAGTCAATTTAGCATGGATGGACTCGAAGCCATGAAGAGAGGCGTCGAGGTTGGTCGCCGAGAAAAGATTCAGCCCATGAAGAAAATGGTCGGGCCCAGAACTCCTCGAAACCAATACTCTCGGTCCCGGGTCCGGGGATCAGCGCTCGAAACCCTTGCCTTGGTTCTGGTGAGCTTTGCCATGGGCATCTTGATAGCCTTGTCTGCCAGCTCCGTGGTACCCATCATACCCGGTCTTGATAGGTTGTGGGCACTACCAAGTTGAGTGGGATAGATTGATCTGGACCCAACCATTCTCAGGGTCCCATGCCCAGGAGGCCCGGGAGCAGCTTTGGGATCGTAGATAGAGGTATCCTCTCTGCTTTCCGGTAGGGTTTGAAGCATGGCTTTCCAAGGAAATGACTATTTTACTACTTGAGTACTAAGCTAGGAGGGTACACCATGTTCGACTGATGAATTGTCAAACTTTGCGACTCCAGTAGTTTCAAGCCGCCGGCTTCCGTCCACACACTATACGCATCCGATAATAGCAATGAACATTGGGGTCGCGAATCTGCCGGCGCAAGAGCGCAATGTATGCCTGAATCTGCTCCTTCTCCCATCCAAACACGGTGCTGAACATCATCAAGACGTAGCCTATTGATGGCGATATTAGCTCGGTTACGGTGCCTACCGATCATCAGAGGTGCGCACCTTCAATGTCAGCCTCCAGTGCTGCGCGGCTGTACATCCCCATCTCCTTGTACTTCTTTTCTCTCGCCCAGGGACCAATAGGGCACTAACACGAGTCAGTAGTTAGGGCCGAGGTCCCATCTAGCAGGCCACAAAACGTACCTTGATGTCTTTGACAGCGATATCGGTGAAACCAGATTTCTCCATGCACTTCTGCTGGACGTCTTCATCAACGATGGTGAAGCTCCTGCCAAACTTCTTACCACCTTGGACGAATGCCTCGCTCCAGGTCTCCAGAGCCGAGCCTTCCTTGACACTGTCGTCATCCGACCGGGCAACGGAAGACATCTCAAAACTCTCAACCCAGCCGTCAGGCTTGCACGCAGCATATGCCTGATCGAACAAAGCCTGCCAATCAGAAATGGAGCCAAACAGGTAGCGCATATGAATATAGTCGAAGACATTGGAGCCAAAAGTCCAAGGCTGTCAGAGACAAAGGTGTTCATTAGCGCTCCGATCTCTGGTGGCTGGCATATAGGCCAGCACAGATATCACTCACCAGTGTGGCATCGTCGATCTCAAAGCGCAGATTTGGTGGAATCCAGGACGGCTGGATGGGTGAAATGTCGGTGCCGATTACCTCGGCATTAGGATACTCATCAGCGAAATCACTACATCCAAGTCGCTCTTGGTCAGAGTCAGTGGTTCCGAGGGTGTGAGGGCGGTGAGGGGATCTCGTTCCAGGTAACTGACATGGCCCAAATCCCCGTGCCCGTACCGACATCAAGTACTTTCTATGAGGGCTTTAGCGGTTTCTTGTGTGAGTACAAGGCAAGTCTTGACATGGTGCACATACCTGGACCGTGTCGCTGATCGGAGCCAGAAACAGTCTCCCGTCCAATGCCAAAGACAACAAGTGATTGCTTATTACAAAAGATATAAGTAAATGATTCATAGAATAGGATCATCCCGGTGTGCCGTTGACCGAAACCTACTTGATGTCCATGGAATCATTCTGTCTCTCATCATTCGGCCCCCTTTTTATGCCGGCACAAGAGTCAGCGTGTGGAAGGCCGGGACACCATGAGGACTTGCTTGCTCACCAGTACGATGCGTTCGTCTTGTTGCTATGAAATGTTCTCCCCTGTATGGTACGATACTCTAGAATCGACTCGCTCAGTGAGGCGGTAGACTCCTGTTTGTCACCGAAAGCACTATCTTGGTCAACGTCATGCTAGTCGCGGTGCAGGTGGTGAACCTGTCAGTCAATTGTGTCTTGATCCAGAGCGAGTCTAACCTCAAGCTCTCTTGGAGCTATGGACTTACCCCTTCATTTGCCGGCTCAGGCTCTAGAATGCCAGAAGTGGCTGACGGCGCGGACGCACCAGCTGAAACAAGTTCGGCTGGTGCCGGCGCCGGCGCTGGTGTTTCCGTTGGCGCCGGCGCTGGCGCCGTCGTGGGTGCACTAGGCGGTGCTTTATCGGACATTGCTACTATGGCAGTGCTACAGAACCTGTGTCAGATCGCCTTAGTGGTTGCCAAAGGCCTGAAACGGAACCCTGGAGATCAAAATCGATACGTCGAACTTGGCTGGTGGTGTTGCACGATCGAGGTCACACCACGCACACAACAAGGATCTTCGGGGATGAGGGAATTTTCACATGATACCCCGCGCGCGCTTCACCGCCAAGCAAGATTGATCTTTGAGTGGAGAGCCGCCAATACCTACCCTTGCCAGCCAAACCGGATCTCGAGACGAATCGAGTTAAGCGCCATGCCTCGACGCCGCGAGATGTCGATAGGTGTTATCAAGGATTCTAAGACGAGATACCTAGACTGGCAAAGCTCCAGATTTTTCCCTACCTACTCTGCCCTGAAGGAAGAGTACATCTCAGATCCCATGATATCAACAAGTCAACTTCAATTTCTCCAAACGGTCTTCTCTCGGCAGTATGGTCTAATCGCCTCTGACCTGATTGTTGACCCAAGTCCCCCACCCCAAACCACACCGGTGCCCAACTAAATGACCACACTCTACATGGATTTTCAAACACATCCTTTCACCCCCCTCATCGCCGCTCAGCCATGCTCCCCAGTACTGACAACAGATGAAGGGTTGGTGGTTAATATTGCAAGTCAGGTCATCGTTATCTGTAAGGTCTAGAACCAAGTAGTCGGCATGCGAACCGATGAGAAGTGCGTTCTTGGCATGATAGGATGCCCATCGCCATTGTTCTCGAGTTGTCGGTGCTTGAGCCCGGGGTAAAACTTGCAAGCGCCCCCCTGCAGGATGCTTACAGTGCAGCGGGCAGGTTGGCTCGCTGTTATCCTCTGTGCTCATTGTAGCCAACAGCTAATCTGCCATTGTAAGCAACAAACCGAGGCTTGGTGGTGGTGGTGTTCTCGTGGAACTCGAGGATCCTCAGCGCCAAGTCCTGCAATCTGCAAACAACGCAAACTTGCATTGTCCCATGCATACGGCCAGGGCTAGAAGGACATGCCTTTGCTGCAGGAATAACCAGATGCGACAACTGGCCGACAGCAACCACTTGGTGGCTTGCCCTGTCCCCAATCGGCCGCAGAAAAAATGCTCTGGTCAATACGTAGACGTGGGGGTCAAGGTTGACCTAGGGCCTGTGAATCAATTGGCCACGGCAAGAGATTTCATACCGCCGATGGATTCGTTTCAAAGCATGACAGGGTCGCTTATCAACCCCCAAAGTCGAGCATACTTGTACTGGATCGGCCAATTTCTGTGTTGCTTCCACAGACTTCGAGACCCCAGTGGTGGTTGCTTTTGTCTCCCTTGGCGAACCGACACTTGCTTCTGTTCTGCAACCCTGTCTTCCACGGAGCACGAAACTGAGGCCAAAAAGGCGCACATTCGGAGCTTGAGGCTCGATTCCTTGAAGATCGCCGTGTTCACGTTAACGTTAGGGCCTCCATCACAGCAGCCTGGCTGTGCCAGTCAGCCTGCTCGACTTTCGGTACCGGACTCTGACCTTTTCTAGAAGAAATAGACAATGACAATCCAGGCTTAATTCCACCAAGACCAAGTTTCCATTAACAGTAGGTTGTGAAAAGGTGGGCCTCAAGGTTGATCTTACCAAAAGGAGACTCTCCCGTTCATCCAGGACAGGTTGGAGCAAAGCTGAAAGATGTGTTGCGCACAGGGAATGCACACAACCTGTGGGCTCCCCAATTACGAATCAGAATCCCCAGTTTTCTGACGTGAACTCTTCTCATCGAGCAGGAAAACGAGATGTCATCCCCCAAGGCCGGATCTGTCACAAAACATCTTAATAATTCTTGGTCGACCGAAAAAAGTATTGCTGTAGAAGAAACACACTTTCGCGTCCCGAAAGCTATCCTCTGTGCCTTGCATACATATCGCGGGATGAGAGGTATTATTTAACAACTTCTTGCCTTTGGGCTTTTGGATGTGGGCTGTTGCTGCTGAATAGGCGGGTCTGCAGAGGTCAAGAAGAGAAATTAGAACAGCATGGTAAGCCTCTTACGTAGTAGATAGACAACTTGGTATGAACCCCGGCTCTATGTCGCGAATCAGGAAGATCTATTGCAGTGCGAAAGCTAGCCAAGGGTGCTGATCACAGTGCTATGCTATGTTATGAACGACGCCTCGGCGATCGCCTACGTAAGTCGGGCGCAACTGATGGAGAGACTGGCCCTGCATCGGGAGCGCTCCAACCCAGCCCTGGAGCATCCATTGGACTGCTGTGTGACCGCTCTACCTCTACTGTGCTGTTACGTTCTGTACTTGACCAGTTTTCTGTATGTCAGCGCAAGCCACGCTACCTACCTAATTCGGACTGCCCCAGCGATTCCTAGCTTGGCTGATCATCATATCCAGCGAATGGAGGGCTTGCACAAGGCCGGGCTACCCTGGTTGCACCTCAGCTCTGGCTCCAGACCCTGTGCATGAGTAATGTGGGGGTTTCTTTGTTTTATTTTGTGATTGAGGCGTCTCTTCTTGCATGCATGACACCTGCAGGTTGCGGCCCGCGGCCTGCTAGCGCTCAGACCAGATGGACACCACCTGTGCCGCCATCCTGTGAAGTAGGTACATTTGACCTGTGCCAGTACGACTGCCGAGCCTGATTGCACTGCGCCTACACTGATCCCACCACCTCGCCTCGTACTTGTACATTTGTCTAGTATGCCGTAGACCTAGTCAGCAACACATGTTCTCAGAAGACCCAGCTCCGCAAGCCTCTGGTCGAGTGAACAGATTTCGCAGCTGGGGGGAGGCAATAGAGACGGCTTTTATAAACGTTGACCATTAGAACGGATCTCATAGACTCTTCTCTTATGCCGATATTGTACTTGCATAGTTGCCTGCAAGCCTAGTGGTGTGGGATACCGTGCAAGAGGGATATGGGTATGGACTGTATCCATGGGCTGGGATCGACTCAGAAGAGATTACGGTTTTCTATGCAGAAGACGTCAACCTCACTCGCAGGTGCGCAATCGGGAAACGTAATAGAAAGTTGGTGGCCACTCTGGTCATAGAGTGGAACAGCACACCACTACATCATTTCTTTGGGAAGCAACCACACTGCGCTCGAATAGAGTGAATAAACATGTGTGTGTAGAGACATGACTGGATAGTACCTCTTCCCATGGATTTTGAAAAGCCGGCACACCCTTACCACTATTACAAGCAGGATATTGGCAGGAAATGATGTAACCCATGCTGGTGAGAGAGTACCCGAGTCAGTGTGAGGCTTCTACGGATATCTCTTAGTAGGAAATAAGCCAGAATATCCTGGCTGAACCTGGCTTATCCAGGTCATGAGGGATAAGGATATGCACTGGCTAAGCAGCCTCTGTCTCAGTCGGTGGCAATAATGGCCAATGATGGCCAATGAAAGATTTTACAAGGCTTGCATTCTGACTACCTTCTGCTTTCAATAGGAGTAATCCACTTAGGCTGCCACAATGCCAATGCAAACGGCTGCAGGAATTCAATAGCTCTTTCGTGTGTGACTCAAGAGCACATTCTGGCTCCTCATTTGAGCAATAATTGCGTCTATCTCAAGAACTGGCTTGAGGCGCAGTTGGTTGCCGACTAAGGCCACGATTAGCAACCACCAAACCCAGCCGAAGAACATCTGGGTACCTAGGCTTCGATATGTGCGACAGCTTCGGCCGAAAGGCCGCAATGGTCCGTCTCCGGGTAGTGTTGGGTCAAGACTGGGTATTGTACAACCCGACATGAATACAAGCTTGGACCTCGGGTGGTCCTACCCGATTACTACCTCCAAGGTCGGTAGTGATATGCCTCGGGTTCAAGATAGGCCAGATTACTGCCAAGGTTCAGGGTCCCATCAAGACAAGGTGTCATGTCAAGCCGTCGATGAAATTGGTACTGATCATCACATTGGCACTGATAGCATCGAGAAACCGACACGATTACCCCAGATGGCGTCGTATTGTCACTTTCGTAGACGCCGCCAGCACACCATCAATCCTGCAGATAACAACTTAATCTGAGTGTCATCCGCAGATATTGACTGAGACACTGCATGTACGACACCAGCCTCGCACAGATCAGTAATAGCAATGCCAATGAGAGGCCGGGAGAAGAAGTGTGCTGAGGAAACATTCTCTAATAGTGGATGCAGGAGCAGTAAGATACCTAATTGGCAGAATCTGGAGAGAATGGCGGAAATGTCTTGGCTACGTTGATGAAGGTGTGCCGGAGTAACCACCACGCAACTCCTCAAGGGTGCTTACCCCCAATATCATTCGCAGGGGGTAAAATTCAGAAGCTCGTAACCGTTATAGAGGGCCCTCTGCTAAAGGGACCAATGATATGGTAGAGGATGGTCAACCTACATCGTCAGCCCTGAGCTTCACTATCTCTTCCTCTTTCGGGGGCCAAATCTACCTCCAGTGGCAAACACGTTGTATTTACGTAAGTGAACTTGCCATGTCACTGCTAAAGAACCAGAGGGCAGGTGGCTTTTGTTGCGATGGTAATTTGGAGTGTGGACGGATCGAGCAAGTGAAGGTTCTCCGTATATAAAAGTCAGCCTCTTTTCATCATCATGTCTTGTGAAACATATCCATGTCCCTAAGAACTGTACTTGAACAAATCGAAGGCTTAAGCCAAGTCTCTCTATAGCGTTCAAAATTTTCCCACCTATTTATTCCAACTATCTTGCCTCAATTAGTATCCTTTTCTTTTATCCTCGCATCTCCTCTCTGGGTAATCAGTACCGTTGTTTTCATTTTCCTTTATCATCATGGCTACGTCAGTTGTCACTTCCCCGGCTCCTATCGCTGTCATAGGGATCGGATGCCGGCTCCCGGGGGGTATCCGCAGCCCAGATCAGCTTGAAGAGATGCTGGCGGATGGTAGAAGCGGCTGGATGGAAGTTCCTGCAGACCGATGGAATCGGGATGCCTTCTACAGTCCGCGTCAGGAAGCCAAAGAAGCTCTGGTCTCTCGTAGTGGATACTTTCTCGACGAAGACGTTTCCAAATTCGACGCCCGCTTCTTCCACATCCCGCCACTTGAGGCACACGCCATGGATCCTCAACAGCGAATGATCCTTGCCACAACTTATGAGGCCTTCGAGAATGCGGGAATACCGTTACACAAGGTTCGAGGAAGCAACACATCCGTTTTCGTTTCTATCTTCGCGCGCGACTACGATCGCATGGGCTACAAGGACATTCCCCAGATGAGCAAATCGCATCTTACCGGGACGGGCGACGCCATTCTTTCTAATCGAATCTCGTATGCTTTTGACCTCAAGGGTGTATCGTTCACGCTCGATACCGGCTGCGTACGTTCAATATATCATCGCGAGGAGAGATGCTCTTACTAACCCAAAGTAACAGTCAGGCAGTCTTGTGGCTTTGCATCAAGCCTGTCAGAGTCTGCGTCTTGGAGAATCGACAATGGCTGTCGTGGGTGGTGCACAGCTCCTCCTCCACCCGGACCAATCTATCAACATGAGTGCAGTCGGGTAAGTGTTCCCGCGTTCAGTTTGACGGCAGGCAGTGTACCAGGTGGGACTTACTGATACACGGCACAAGTATGGTTAACCCTGATGGACGTTGTTACGTGTTCGACTCGCGCGGCAGTGGCTATGCACGAGGAGAGGGGGTCGCAACAGTTATTCTCAAGCCCCTTGAACATGCTATTGCAGACAATGATCCCATCCACGGTGTCATCGTCAACTCCGGCGCCAACCAAGATGGCAAAACGGCAGGCATTTCTGTCCCAAGTGGTAGATCGCAAGCCAGCCTCATGAAGTCTGTCTACGCTGCTGCAGGACTGGACCCAGCCGAGACGGAGTATGTTGAGGCCCATGGCACGGTAAGCCTCTTCAGACCGCGCCAAATAGCTAGAGACGAGTTGCTAACTACGCATGCTAGGGAACTCAAGTCGGTATGACGGCTTTTCAATTTCCTTTTCTTTCCGCTTCAGCTCATATTCAGTAACAGCACTGACCATCATCAGGCGACAAGGAAGAGGTAAACTCTATCGATGAAGTATTCTGTCAATCAGGGAAGCGCTCTCGGGATCTGTTCATTGGGTCTATCAAGGCCAATATCGGTCATCTCGAAGCCTCAAGTGGCATTGCAGGACTTATCAAATCCCTCATGATCTTGAAGAGAGGACGTATTCCGCCCCATCTAGACCTAGAAGAGCCCAAACCCTCATTGCGGCTTGCGCAGCGAAATATCAAGGTAATCCACAGACAACATCCCTTTGAGATATGCGACTAACTCACATGGTTAGATCGCCCAGAAGCTGACGCCTCTTTTCATGGACGGTAAACCGCGACGAGTATCGGTAAATAGCTTTGGCTATGGCGGAACAAATGTTCATGTAGGTCTTAAAGGTTCATTGGATCCGCCATAGCGGTCCGCATCATATTTAAAAGAGCTATTGCTTCTAGCGAAGCATAGTGATTATTTTACTAATGCCCTTTGCGCAGGTTATCCTCGAAGCCTTTCCGGCTATTGTTAGAGCACAGCAGAATGGTGTGGTGAGCAACGGTGAGCCTTGCCGTCACGCTGATACCGACCTTAGCCATGGCAACCTTTGCACTGCGGTAATGTCGGCAAAGGCTGAAGCCAAAGCCATGAGCCTACCACCCAACGGGGTGACTGACGGATCAATGAGCCATACTAACGGCGTAAATGGAAATCACCACAGGCCGCATCTCTACATGCTAAGTGCGGCTTCAGAGCATTCGCTTGTTGAAATGACGAAGAATTTGCAAGAGAGGGCTTCTTCCCGTCAATCTTCTGCATCGGACCTCATGGATCTCTCTTACACCTTGGCCTGTCGGCGCTCACTTCTTCCCTGGAGACAAGCTATTGTTGCCTGTGATGAGCAGGACCTAGAGGAGAAGCTCAGGCAACTGGATACTAAGCCCGTCAGAGCAGCTACCTTGACTCCCTTGTGTTTTGTGTTCACGGGACAAGGTGCTCAGTGGGCTTCCATGGGTTACGAGCTGCTGGAATATTCCGAATGCTTTCATCATTCTATGCTCAAGTCCGATCGGCTGCTTGTCGGACTTGGTTGTCCCTGGAGCTTGATTGATGAGATATGCAACGACGAAGATTCTTCCAAGCTTGGAACAGCTGAGATTGCTCAACCGGCTACTACAGCTCTGCAGATTGCTCTCGTGGATCTACTCCGAAGCGTTGGAGTGGCACCAAAGGCCGTGATCGGTCATAGCTCTGGAGAGATTGCAGCCGCCTATGCCGCCGGAGCGCTCAGCCATGAGGCTGCTTTGACGATGTGAGTTTGTCACTTGACAGCCTGTCGTCGCGCATTCCCGTTATTGACGCGATACCCAGCGCATATAAACGAGGCACGTGTTCCGCCCTTGCCAAGAGGAGCAATGCCACTTCTGGATCAATGCTCGCCGTCGGCCTTGGCGAAGTCGAGGTGTCATCGTATATGACAGACATGACATCAGGGTTAGTAACCGTCGCTTGCGTCAACAGTCCCAAGAGCACGACCATTTCTGGCGACGAAGCTGCGATTGACGAGCTCAAGTCCAAGCTAGACGCGGACGGCATCTTCGCCAGAAAGCTTATCGTGGATACGGCTTATCATTCACATCATATGAAGAAGATTGCTGGTCACTACCTGGAGTCACTAGCAAACATTAAGCCCAACTTTTTCGAAGGCGGCGAAGAGGTGGAATTCTTCTCCACAGTCACCGGTCAGCGCAAGGTTGACAAATTTGGCCCGGAGTACTGGACACAGAATCTTATTTCCCAGGTTCAGTTCTCCAAAGGCCTCGATATGGTGCGCGAGCATATGACCAAAAGCTCCGGAGGTAACGAATCCGCATACACATTTGTCGAAATTGGGCCGCATTCTGCACTAGCTGGTCCAGTGAAGCAAACCCTGTCGCAAGAGATTGCCGGGAAGGGATTCAGACATTCCTATCTGTCCGTTCTACTTCGGAAAACAAATGCAGCAATCACAACGCTATCGCTATTTGCCCGCCTAGCCGAGCGTGGATATCCAATTGACCTCGACAAGGTGGTGCGGATGGGCGATCCTACATACGAGCCCAAGGTGGTCACGGATCTGAAACCATATCCTTGGGATGAGTCGAGTTTCTGGCACGAATCTCGTGTGAGCAAAGCCCATCGCTTCCGACAGTTTCCGTACCACGATCTGTGTGGGCTTTTCGACCCCTTGAGTAGCATTCACGAGCCACGTTGGAGACATTGGCTAAACATCGATGTCGTGCCATGGATCACAGATCATGTGGTTGATGGATGTATCGTATTCCCCGGTACTGGCTATATCTGTATGGTGATTGAAGCCATGAGACAGTTGGTGCAGATGAGGAGCACACCTGGAACCATCAAGGACTTCAGACTCAGAAGCGTCGCATTTACCAAGCCAATCTCCTTTGCTCTCGACGAAGAAGACTCGTCTATTGAGCTTCAATTGGTCATGACTCCGTCTCAAGTCTTAGATGGCAACGCGTGGGAATCTTTTCGTATCTTGTCTTGTGGCCAAGATGGCATATGGCATGAAAATTGCACCGGCCAGATTGGCGTTGATATGAAGGCCGCGAAGGATGATGAAGTTGAGGGCGGACGAGAGGAAGAGTTTGCCTTATCCGAGAAGCTGGAGAGACTCTGTCAAACTCAGAGGGAGGCGACAGAGCAGCTTGACTCGGAAGCCTTCTATCGAGATCTGGAAGCTACCGGGAATCACTACGGCCCTAACTTTGCGCTGCTGGACTCTGTCTCTATTGGTGGGAACAAAGCAGTCACAAACCTTGTGGTTCCCGACTATTCGGAGAAGATGCCAGGCCATCACATGCAACCACACCTCATACATCCTACGACTCTTGATGCAGTCCTCCAACTAGGGCCGACACTTTTTAAGCGGCACTGCTCTACAGCTCCTGTAGTCCTCGGTGAAAGTGGAGACCTATCCATCTCAGCTAGTGTCAGCCTTTCGCCAGGCAGCGAACTGCTTGTGGCGGCATCAATCGATGCACAGGATGTACGCTCGTCCAGCTCTGATGTTTGCGTCTTTCAGCAGGGTTCAGATGGAAAACTGCTGCCTGTGTTGAGCGCCACGTCCGTTCTGCGTGCATATGGCCAGGCACGGCAGGAGGACTCGAGAAAACCGTACAGTGTCAAGATGGCATACAAATTGACTTGGGACGTCGATGTTGATCACCTCACAAACCCGAGATTCCAGGAAATCCTAGCTGGCATAGACCCCTCAGAGCTTGAGAGGAATGGAATTGTCACTGCCGGGAAGAATGATGAGGAAACAGATGTCTTCGTACACTGCATCGAGAAAGCATCGTCAATCTTGCTCAACCGAGCGTGCCGCCGAGTCGACGCATCAAAGCTTGCATTGCCGCATCTCACAAAGCTCTTTGCTTGGATGGAGAAGTACTGCATCTCGAACGAATCACAGAGATACACGAGCAATCTGACGGCAGAAGAAGAAGACCAAAGCATTAATGCAGCTGAGGACTCTGGGTATGAGGGACAGATGCTTTCGCGGATTGGCCTGAACATGCCGGATATTCTCACAGGAAAGACCGACGCTCTCTCGCTCATGCTCGAGGAGAACTTGCTCTACAAGCTATACGCGAACGGTTTGGTGCACGCAAACTACGCGCAGATGGTCGCGTACCTCAGCATGCTCGCTTTCAAACACCCGCACATGAGATTCTTGGAAATTGGGGCCGGCACTGGAGGCGCGACCTTGCCTCTGCTCCGGTCTCTAACGCATTGCGATGGTGTCAGACTCGATCGATATGACTACACAGATATCTCTGCCGGTTTCTTCGAGCAGGCAAAGGACACATTCAAGCAGTGGCTTGACTACATCAACTTTCGGGTGCTCGATGTCGAGCGCGATCCGGTCGAGCAGGGCTTCGAAGAGGCCAGCTACGATATTATTGTGGCTGTCAATGTCCTCCATGCCACTAAGAACATGAACTTGACCATGAAGAATACAAGAAAGCTTCTTAAGCCCGGCGGTAAATTACTACTGATCGAGTTGACTCGACTGATGGCTACTTCAAACCTCATCTTTGGGACCCTCCCCGGATGGTGGTCCTTTGAGGATGGACGTTCCGACTGTCCTCTTCTGTCGCCTGGTCAGTGGGATGATCTGCTCCGCCGCACATCCTTTAGTGGTCTCGATATCATCTCCCAGGACACACGAACCGCCAGCGCTCGATCATCTATGATGGTCTCCCACGCGATTGCACCTGAGCACAAAGATACGATGAGGCCCCCCCTCAGCTTCCGCCTGATTAATGCTTGGAGATCGTCAGTCACTGAAGAGCTTGTGGCAGATCTGTCCACAGCGTTGACCACGAGCGGCCATTCGTGCCTGATTAACAACCTCGGTGGCTCAATTATCGACGAGAACACCATACATATTGTCCTCGATACAGCAGAACATTCATTGTTGCTGACCAAGAGTACCGACGTGTTCCATGACCTGAAGGCCCTCTTCACTGCTGGTGTGCACATTCTCTGGATCTCCATCCAGGAGTCTGACAGTAAGACAGCGGCATCTTTCAAAGCCATGATTCAAGGAACTGCCAGAGTCCTGCGTCGTGAGAATTCCGGGACGTGCAGATTTGTCACCCTAAGTGTCGCAGACGTGGTGACAACTCCAGGCATCATCCCGGACCTCGTGCGTCATGTCGTCCAAATCGCAAACACGTCATTCGCGATGGAATCTGGATCAGATGAGTCCTGCGAGAATGAGTACACGTACAGTCAAGGTCAAGTCCTCATCCCTCGCGTCGAGACGGATATCAAATTCCTGAACTGGGTTGACCGCGTTGCCGGAAGTGCTACCAGCTTGGAGGAGGTATCATATCATAACGAGTCACGGCCACTGAAGCTCGAGGTAGAAACACCGGGCTTGCTTAGTAGTCTGCGCTTTGTCGATGACCATAGCCTTGCAAGTCCCATACAGCCACGAGAGATCCAAATCACCTCTCGCGCCCACGGCGTGAACTTCAAGGATGTGTTTGTTGCGCTGGGCCAGATGCGCACTGGTGTCGACATGGTGGGTGAGGTCGCCGGGATTGTTACTGAAGTTGGCGAGGAGATGAAGTCTCAGTACCAGATTGGTGACAGTGTTGCTGGCTTTGGCTCCAACCCCTTTGCAAGCTCCCCACGCATCAATGGCAATCACGCGCGCCGGCTTCCCAACTGGATGCCGTTCGTTGTCGGCGCAACAATCCCTGCCATTTACGCCACTGCATACTACTGCATCTTTGAAGTTGCTCACTTGCAAAAGGGACAGTCTATCCTCATTCATGCCGCATCAGGCGGTGTGGGTCAGGCCGCGATACAGCTCTGTCAGCATATTGGTGCACAGATATTCGCGACCGTAGGAAGTGCCACCAAGCGGAAGCTCGTTATGGAGAGATACGGCATCCCTGAGACTCACATCTTTTCGACCCGAGGAGTGTCTTTCAAATCCGGGGTGCTGCGTCTCACCCGTGGTCGTGGAGTCGATGTGGTGTTGAACTCACTCTCAGGAGACATGCTCGCTGAGGGAGTTCAGTGTATCGCCAAACTCGGCACATTCATTGAGATCGGTAAGACCGACATATACAAGAGCAACCACCTGAATATGAGTGCCTTTGACCGAAGCATCTCATTTGTCGCCGTCGATCTCGTCTTGCTTGGAGAAGAATGCCCTGAAAAGTTGCATGGAATCCTGGGCGCTGTTATCGACCTCTTCGAACAGGGAGCTTTGTACGCCCTCACTCCAATCAACGTTCTGCCTATCGGAAATATTGAGGAAGGCTTCCGAATGATTGCGACCAGAAAACATCTTGGGAAGGTTGTTCTTGAGGCAGATGACAACGGTCTAGTCAAAGCCACAACTCCCAAGGCTCCAGCTCTCCGACTGTTCAAAGGCGGCACATACATCGTTGCGGGGGGCTTGGGTGACTTGGGTAGACGGTTGGGTGTCTTCCTGAGTGCGAAGGGAGCTGGTCATGTCGTCTTGCTGTCGCGCCGTACCCTTGATCATGAAGCGCGACAGAAACTCGAGGAAGCGGTTCACCAGGGCGGTGGCATGCTCCATGTTGTCAAGTGCGACATCACGAAAGAAGAGGATATCGCCCACGCTGCGGACTATTGCAAGAGTCTGCCTCCAGTCAGAGGCATTATCCACGGCGGCATGGTACTCAAGGTGAGGGAAACCGCATTGTACGTGAGGTGAGATCCATTAGTATGTCTAACACAAGTTTCATAGGATCGCCCCTTCACCCATATGACATACGAAGACTTCACCACGCCGCTTGGGCCTAAGGTCTACGGCACAATCAACCTTGACCGGGCATTCTCTTCTCCAGATCTCAGCTTCTTCGTCATGCTCTCATCAGTGACCACCGTCATCGGCAATGGGAGTCAAGCCAACTACGCCACAGGCAACGCATTCCAAGACACATACGCACACGTCCAGGCTGATCACCCGCACACGAAGTACATCTCAATTAATGTCAGCGGCATCGAAGGGTCCGACTCGGTTGTCAATACTATGCAGAACAACAAGGCCTGGCTAATGCGCAACAGTGTCGCCCTGATGTCTTTCGACGAGTTCTTCACCAGCATTGAGTACGCCATGAGCCAGCAGGCGCGTGATGATGGTTGCGAACAGTCGATTCTCGGTTTCACCAGACAGTCTATTGTCAATGCCGATGATGTTGTTCTTCTGACGAATCCCTTGTTCAGCCTGCTTCCATATCCCAAGCAATCGGGAGGTGTCAGCAACTCCACCGACAAATTTGATGTAGAGCAAGCAATACGGGATGCAAAGACTCTAAAGGAGGCCGAGGATGTCATTGCCGAAGCTATCAAGGCCAAATGCGCCGTGTTCCTTGATCGGCCAATTGATGAGGTCCCAGCCACGCAGTCGCTCGCAAACATTGGGTTGGACTCTCTTGTGTCCATCGAGCTCAAGAACTGGATGGTTCGCACCTTCCAAATAACTCTTCAAACGTCTGAAATTGCTCAGTCCGCCAGCATCTTTGCCTTGGCTGCCAGTGTAGGCTCCAGGTCGAAATTGGTCAGCGACGAGGCGCGGAACTGCAGGGGAGAAACGGGCCGCGATGAGCAGAACCTGCCGCCGATACCGGGCATTGAAGTCCCATCTCATGGCTTTGAATGCTGCAAGGCTTCTCTAGAGCTCCCCAAGTACCCTCTACCTGATCTTAACGATGTGCTTCAGGAGCTTCTCAAGAACTTCTCCCTCTTCGCCAGCACACGTGAAGAGCTGTCACGCCTGCAAGCGGCGGTCGTGGAGTTTGGTGATAAAGACAGCTCAGGGCGTCAACTCTACGACAAACTTGTAACACTGACCCAGGATCCTACAGTCGACAGCTGGATTGCCGACTTGCATCTTCGAGGTTTGTACCTTTCGCGCCGTCATCCCATTGCGCCATGGGGCAATTTCCTCAACACCCATCACGACAGTGAGATCCCGCATAGCCAATCGGAGAGGGCTGCCATAGTCTCTTTAACCGCATTGCAGTACATGCATGACTTGGAGGCGGGCACACTCGAGCCCGAGTGGCTGGGTTTGCGGCCACTCTGTACCTACTCATGGAAGTGGCTGTTCAACACAGTCCGTGAGCCTCGTGTGGGCTGCGATGAGTTGCAACGTTATGCAACTAGCTATTACTGCGCTGTGCTAAGGAGAGGGCACTTGTTCAAGGTCGACCTCCGCGGCCGTGACAATGACGTCTCTTATCGTACACTCAAGGCCACTTTTGAATGGATCCTAGCCGAAGTTCAGGATGATGCTTGCTGGACAGGCATACTAACCACCGACGATCGGGATTCCTGGGGATTTGTAAGTCGGCCTGTCATTAAAACATCTTCTGGACTTGGATAGGAGACTGACAAGGCATAGATCCGTGAAAGACTGATATCTCTTCGTCCCGGAAACGCAGACTACTTCCAAGCCATAGAAGAGGCCGCCTTTGTTGTTTGCCTCGACGATGGAAGTCCAGAAACCCGTGAAGAGCGCGTAAGGCAAGGCTACATAGGGGATGGATTCAATCGTTGGCACGACAAAAGCACCCAATTTGTCATTTCGGGCAATGGTCGCTCGGCTCAAATCTTTGAACATACGGCGCTGGACGGCGTGACGATCAAGCGGTTGAATGATAGAATCCACCAAGCCATATATTCTCATGTACCAGAGGACAGTGAGGCTGAGAAGCAGATCGATGGCCCCAACGGCCATGCTCGAGCCGGAATCCCTCTCGAGGAGTACTCCCTGGAAACGGATGAGGAGATTGAGGCCCACATCCTGAAGCTCAGGTCACGATACTCCTCCGCAACCTCAGCCAAGAGCTACCTCTATCACACGACCCGGGGCCTTGGGACAAAACTTCTACAAGGATCTAGGGTGCCAGCTAAGGCTGCTGCCGATCTGACCATTCAGCTTGCAAGTCGCCTGTATTTTGGATACAACCCGGGTAGCTGGGAGCCTGTGTCTACGGCACGCTTCCATCGCGGCCGACCGGACCTAATTCAGGTCGTCACCGAGAATGTTCTGCGATTCTGCGAAGCGGCTTGCGATGACAATATTCTCATGCCTGACAAGATGAGCATGTTGATGCGAGCCGCTAAGGAGTGGGAACAGAATGTACAGCACGCAAGCGAGGGCAAAGGATATCTGCGATTCTTTGATGTCCTGAACGGTATGGTGCTAGCCAACCAGGAGAGGCCATCATTGTTCGCCAACGAAACTGTCTTCAAAGCTTTCCCAGGTCTCATTCTGCAGACCATCAATGGTGATGAGGTTGCAGACTCCGCTATCGCTCTGATGCCAGCAGACTCGCTCTGGATCAGCTACTGCATCAAAGATGAGGAGTGAGACACCCTGGTATTCAGCCACTGAAGAACGATGCTAATTTCTTTCTAGGCTCTCCTTCTCAGTTGTAGGCTCATCTGGGAAAATGGACCAGTTTCAGAAGTGTCTTGACAGAGCTGCCGAGAAGATCAGCGCTATCGTCAGAGCATGAAAGGCCCATGAGCGAATGTGCGCGCGTTTAGTGTAGCCCCAAAGGAGTTTGACTACATCATCTCATCGTAGCAACATACGGGCAGATGCAAAAGTTACGAGGTGGCAATGTGTGCCGCAGCATGAATGACGCGGATCTGAAATTAGATGGAACATTTGTATAGCTGTGACTTTACGTGGCTCAATTTGGCTCAGGATAGTACGTGTGAATGAGATCAATGTTCGTGAATATGAATCAATCACAGTAGGAGAGTAGTGACCCAGCAGCATCACCCTGACCCTTTCCTACTCAATCTGAGCATGAAGAGCCTGCCTTTTCATTGTGGCAGCACAGGCTAACAGAACTTATAATTCCGGACATCAGGCAGAATCGGCTGTAGCCAATCCCTATATTCACAACTTAACCTAATGGACAACAGCAGGGCTCCAAAGACATGACACACTCATCAGCCACTCGAGCTTGGAAGGCGAATCTTGGCCGCGGCCGAGCGAATTCTCTCAATCTCCTCTGCGAGAGAAACGCTACTCGTGTACTTTGTCTTGGTCAATGGGGAAGTTTCTAGATGCTCGTGGTTCCATTCGAGCAGCTCTTGACTCATTCCATCCAAGGTTCCAAGCACTCCTGTGTAGCCCAAGCCACCTTCTTGGACTGGCTTCCTTGCAGCCTGGTTGTTTGCAAAGAGGTGGGTAGTGATTGAGAAAAGGGCCGGCTTGAGGTGTTTTGCATTGCCCGGTATCGGAGGCATGAACCATCTCAGACATGGAAATCGAATCGGAAGGAGAGAATAAACCTCAATGACGTGCGAGAGGAGGAGCATGGGAACTGGCAGGAGTGGTATTGTCCGGAAAGGAGTGACACTGAGAGTTTCGACAAGCAACCAAAGATCCGCGTATGCGATGGGCGGATTGGGATCCGTGATTGTGAAAGGCCGGCCCGCCTGGGGAGCAGACGCTGAATCCGGTTTGGCCAGGACAGCTTCCATCTGAAGATGAGCAATGGCACAGTTTGCACCATGCACAAAAGACTGTACGATGTGGCCACTCCACCTGGTATAGTGTCAGCGTTTCAAAGTAGGCAACCTCGGATGCACGGGGAAGGGGAGGCTGCTAACGCTGGGTAAGTTTGCATGTTAAGCGGGCCGCCAACAGTGTTATCGGTCGGGTGTCCATAGACACCGTTTGCTGGGCGAATGCAGCCAGTTCGCATGGCTCTTCCGTTCGCCGCACAGACTATCCTCTCAGCCCGGGCTTTGGAGGCTGGATAATTAGCGAAGTAGCCCTCGTGCTCTCTTGGTAGCTCGAAGAAGTCTGCCTCGTCCAGCAGCTGCCAGTAGTGCTTTGGCCACTCCTTCCACTGCCACGGCCGCACCCATGGTTCGACCGGTCGGATGGAAATGGAGGCTGAGGAGGTCATTATCAGGACGTCTGCCCCGACTCTCTTCGCTGCCTCCAATACATTGATGGTCCCGCCCACGTTGACTGCTTCGCAGAATCCGTAGACAAGCCGTGAGCGATCAGATGGTACAATCACAGCGGCGGTGTGAAACACGGTGACGGGCAGCTGCTTGATCCCCGTTGGCCAAGTCTTGGAGAAGGCACTTTCCACGGCTTCTTCTGAAGTAATATCTGCTTTGACAAAGCCGACTCTAGACGCAGGCCCAGAGAGCATGTCACGCCTATGTGGTGCTTGGAAGTCGACAATGCGAATCGCCGAGGGATCTTGGCCACGAGCAAGGAGCTGCAGCACGATATAGCCACCGACCAGACCTGGTGGAGGTTACTTAAGTTGGATTGGATCCCCATAGAGTTTCATGGCATGCGATAGACCTACCAGAGCCTCCTGTGACGATGTAACGCCGTTCCAATTTTGGAGGCACCTGTCCTACAAAAGACTCCGTTGTGATAGGGCGCTGCTCCAGCGTCCTGTACGCAGCTCGGATCTGATTCCGTGTCCATCGGTGTGGGGACAACCTCCGTACCTCTTCGGGGGTCCCGCTCAACAAGCGGTTGACATGAAAGAGATATACGGACAGGCACAACAAGACGAGGGAGACTCCTGCGCGGAGAGGGGATTCTGTGAGATGGCTGACAAAGCTGCCAAGAGCTCCCAACATGGCAACAGTTGATAATGCCATGATGGTCGTCAAACGTGACTCCTTAGTAGACAGCACGGTCTAGTCCTGCTGCCTTCCGACACAGCAAGCCTCCGCCACAAGCCGGACACGGGATCGAGACGTGGCTGGCTGAGGTTTCAGATGACCCGTGGCTGTCACAGTCGAGGTCACAGTCAGTGCCGGGCGCTCCGGATATATCGGTGCGGAGGCAGCCCCACCCATCCAAGATCGGCCAACGTACTCAACTAGCATCTGTGGCCGGTAGCGAGAGGTGAACGTGTTAGCGTTGTACTTACCAAGTCCCTTCGTCCCGAGCTGTGACCTCTCTATGTCACCTAACTCTTATTTCGGTAGACTACGTCGCATCCAAAATGTCGCGACGAGCATTCTCTGACAGCGGCTGGCCTAGGAGTCTTTCCACAACCGTGAAGTCCCTGATCCCAGTATATTGCAGCTTACCGCTCAAACGACCCTTCAGTACTCCATATCTACATACAGCGACTGCTGACTGCCCGGCTCAGCGCAGAGGTGCAGGGTGACATAACTACTCAACCCGTCTCGAACCAACCAGCGCGACCATGGCTGGCAGATTACCTGCCCACAAAGCCGCCAAGCTGGGCCACAAAAAGTCCCGTAATGGCTGTCAAAAGTGTAAGAGCCGCCGTGTCAAGGTACGTGCATGTCTGCCCTTCCACATGTGTCCCGTATTGTATTCGAATTGGTGGTGGGACTGACCCGGTGGTCCTGGATAAGTGTGATGAGACGCGTCCTCTCTGTGCAAACTGCCAACGGCTAGGGCTGGAGTGCATCTGGGCCGACATGGCCTCCCGGGGGCCGACCTCGTCCACCTCTGTTGACAAGTCCCCTCGCACGCAATCCTCGCATGCGTCTCCTACGGTCTCGATTGACCAACCTCAAGCAGATGTTTCCCACCATGACTTCGGATGGTTCAGGCTGCGCCCTCCTGGAACCCCCGAGTCCCTTAGCCGATGGTATCCTCAATCTGATACTACTATGGACAAAGATGAGGACATCCCAGAGTCCAAGGAAAGGCGTCTCCTAGAGCATAGGCTCATGCAGAATTACCTATTCAATCTTTCTCAGCCTTTTCCAGTCCCGCCGGGGCCGGAGTGGAAAGATCTGTGGACCAGGCGCATCCCTCAATTGGCTCTCGAGTACGATAATCTGCTCAACGCGGTCATGGCCAGCTCGGCAACACACCTTCTCCGCAGCGAGCCGGACAATTCTCACCTCTTTGCCGCGCGTCAGCGGTACATGGTAGCCTCGTTCCGGGATCAGAGGAAGATGGTCGAGACAATGACGCCGCAGTCCGCCGATGCTGTATGCTACGCAGCCGTGATTGTTCTCGTAACCGCGTTTGCAATGCTGCAGGAGCGCGAGCTAGAGCCGTATGCACCGCCTGTGGCCTGGCTGCAAATGGGCAGAGGAGCTGCCACAGTCATCTGGATGAGCGTCCAGAAGATCATGAAGTCTGGCAATCCGGAAAAGTCAGACCTCATAACCATATCAATGTCTTTTCCAAAACTCGGTACAGATGAATCCTACTTTGACGCGAGCTTCCGCGCCAACTTTGTCGGCATCCTGACCCAGCAGCTGCCGTCAGGAGATCATTGGGACGATGAGACCCGCGACGCATATGAACGGACGCTCAGCTATGTTGGCTCCATCCAGAGCGCCATCGACCACGGAGAACCCACCTATGTTATCTGTCGCCGGCTTCACGGGTTTCCTATGGTGATGCCGCCCAAGTTTATCGACTTTGTCGCAGAAAAGCGGCCGCGGGCCCTGGTCATCCTGGCGCACTACTTTGCCATGGCGGCCCAGGTCAAGGGAGTCTGGTGGCTGGAAAATGACAGTAGGGGCAGCCATACCATACCACAGAGAGAGATCGGTGCCATTAACTCCATCATCCCTGACCAGTGGCGAGGCCAGATGATGTGGCCTCTGGAAATGGCGAGCCTGCAATTGCGGTCGTGAACCTCGATACAAGAACGATGGGTGGCTAAGCTTTCCCAAAGTTATCCAACACGTAGCATCGTTTAGCTGCGCTTTCCTCGGTTCCGGTATTGATCATGCAACCTCGTGGTTGAGCCTGGCGTAGTGGTTGCAACCTGTTCGATGCTCATCTCCTTGACCAATCGAATGTGCACTTGGCTTCAGCCACTTTCTCTCGCAGAGTGGTCATGGCAATAAAGGATAGCGGGATGTCTGGCGACTGGGGTCTGCTGATTCGCTAACCTTTCATTGTCGTGCATCAACACTTGCTGCAGTCAGCACCACCCCACCCTCTGCTCCATCCCCCTTGTGATTGATTGAAAAGCCAACGGGAGGGAGCTGCCGAGTCGATGATAGATTAATGACACACTGGCCAAAGACTTCCACCCCGAGCTCTGGTTTGGAGAAGGGATCTTCGAATGCGGCTCTTGAAGGAGTTCCATTTCTGATTCCGGACTCTGGGATCCCCCCCCACCCCTCATGAGGCCGTCGCTGATCTTCCACCGATGGGATGTCGCCGGGTCGAGAAGGGCACACCATCTCGCAAACCCATGAACCTAGAAACTAGCCAGACTGTGTGCCACTACACTCAAGCAATCCCTTTCGCTCTGATTCAACTTCGCCACTTGTGAAATGTTAGTGTGAGCGGCGAACGTGTCCCTCGAGTTCGACGTTCAAGGTCGAGATCAGAGGGGATCGATCGGCAGTCGTACAGTCGGCCTGGACACCTACCTCCTCAAACGTCTTGGTAAATCGACAGCGGCGCGTGCCTGGCCAGGTGGGCCTTTTTCCCAGTCTGGCGGGCCAGGCGTTCTCTTTTCCTCCAAAATGCCCATGACATATGATCATGTCGAGGACTACAACATCATTTACAGCGAGTTTGCCAAGTACATTCGATCGCTATTTCCGAAACACAAGATTGAGATCGAGGTCCGTCCATTACCTGCCCAAGATCCCTGATTTTGAAGAGACCCTTGGGGTTGCTCATCAGTCAATGACCTGGCCGACTGACTCTGGTTTACCGAGCCGACCAGAAGCGCTCGAGCAACTATTGGATCAAAGTGCCCCGGAGATTGCGAGAGGTGAGCCATTGCGGTTCTCTACGGTCCTACTGAGCCTCCATTCTCATGTGCTTCGAGATTAATCTTGTTGATGCCGGCCTGGGGCTTCCTGTTTGCCTCACCGTCAGTTGCTCGTTCCCGTCTCCTCTCCTATCCTCTCGTCTCGCATCCCTCCCACGTCTTTGCACCTGACTACTAACCCCGCACATCGGCGTGCCGCTATAGGCTGAGAAAAGGCACATCGATCTGCATTTCAGATATGAGACGTATGATGATAACTTTTGACCTCCGGGTTTCGGTAACTGCATGTCGACCCCAAGAGAGGGCAAGATTTCAAGAGGGATACTATGCAATCAGGCGTTGGCAGAGCAGCTCAGCGTGGGTTCCTTGTATGGCCTGGGCGTCGGGGGGCGCTTTTTGATATCCACCGAATATTTGCATCTTCGCGATTGATGTGTGAGATGCACACGCGGTCGTGTTATGTACGTGCCACATGTCAGGAGATATGCATTTTCGAAGCGTCTCAGGCTGGGTTTCGATGCTGGCATTTTCGTAGGCGCTTTTCAATTTTGCAACAATACCAAAGCATGGACAGATTGTCGCTTTTTCTCAAAGAATGGATTAACGAAGCTCATTAAGTACTGCTTGCTTTTGCAAATTACTGGTTGGTTTCCTACAGACCTAGACCCTGCGTGCCATGAAATGTAGGTCGAACATTTATTACATGGTGGTGGTCTGGGGGCTGCGCCTCCACTCATTTCAAACTGGGCTGTTGCCACCCAATTGCACACTTTTGACGGGCCTGCTGCGGACAGCCATGGTCTCACCGCTTCTCCGAGGTGCCGGCGAGGCGCGAGGCATTTTCTCTTCTCCTCCAAAAGCCCAACAACCGGCACTTCTAGCCGACGGCAGAGCTTATGCCAGGCTATCGGTGGAGAGAGCCTCAGCCTCCTGGCATGTCCATGCTATCTATCGCCCACAGTACGCAGACACGTCGATAGATCCTGGACCCAATTGATCCTCGGCACGGCATTGCACATTTGTCGAGTGAATGCCCAATCCAGCAACTCTCGAGATCTGATCCTGATTACCGGTGACTTAAAGGTGCCGGAGAGCCTTTGATACCGCTGCATCTTACATCTATCTTCCTGCGTGACCTAGTGACTCGAACTCTTCGTGCCCTCAGTCAATATCAATCGCAATGGCATCACATAACATCCAGGATTACTCGTTAGAGCAGTGGACAAAATATGCAGATACCTATCCCACGAATACCAAGGCCACCCTCAAGTCCGATCATGCCCTCCACGCATACTCGAATCGGTTATCGACAGATAAGGACTACCTTTTTGGGAAGAACCGGGAGCATCAGATGGTGTGGCTATGGAACATGTCCCAGGACCAAGAAGGTGAGCATATCGCGAAGAACACATGCCCGTACCTATCATGTCACTCTACAACCAAACACCTTCACTCACTGTCTTATCATCAGCTCGCAGATTGCCAGACTTAATAGAGCTGAAAGACGCATTGAGCTCTCCCATGGGTAGCAAAGAAAGCAAGTTTATGTACGACAATCTCCTGGCCCCCAAGCTACTACCTTGCCATTCACTCATTGGTTACCAGCTTCCTCCAAACTGCCTCTTCGCGCGGTGCTCTGTGTTGTACTCGTGAGCAGTTCCTCTCGGTACTGTCGTGTTTTGAAGTGATGCCCGGGTTCCTGGATCTCTGCTTCAAACTCGGCGGGATGCGCAAGCCATCTATTGCAAATCACTTCCGGTTGGACGACCTGTTCCTGCCAAGTCATGTCTCCAGCCGCGGCACTCGGGTACAACATTCATTTGATTTTCTTGCCTTTGAGAAGAAGGTTGAACGCAGTTTGCTGGGACGCAGCAGTGATGCACAGGACTCGGAGGAGCAAGCCATAACATGGTCTCTAAGACGCACGACTGTTTACCATTCATACGATGTGCATCAACAGAACGCTGTGTGGATAATCATCAAAGGGAATGGCTCGATTCGAAAACGCGTCGCTGGGAAATCTGAGCCACACAATGCCATCAACGGCAACCGTACTAAAACCAAACAGGAAGATGTGTTTCTGTCCACTCTCATGACCCATCTCCAGATAATCGAATCTTGTACAGAGTCATGGGAAGAACACTACGACTATCTATCAAAGGAAGCCGAAAATGTTGATCTCATCTATTTTCCAGTCGACGAAATCGCAGAAGAGTCTGCAAGGCGCATGGAACACAAAGAACCCGTCGTTCCCCGCCCCTTGCGGTACATGCCCAAGCCACTCCGCAGAGAAAGCACCATGTCGATCATCAAGCCCATACAGCGTGGCATGAGCAGTCTCTCCGGCCGGCTGTTTCGTCGAGCCACACAGTCCCGGCCGAATGCAGAGCCAGCAGAGCTGACTGAGGTGGTGGCGACACCCAACACTTTCCCGGGAGACGATGACACAGAGCTCGAGGATCCGTTCAAGTTTGTCAGTCTTCAGCGTACACACGAGCTGACAGAGGCTCTACAAAACCTGATACTCGTGATTGAACAAAATGCCGCAATTATCACAGAGTTGAGCAAGAGATATGTGAGACTGTCAGAGACTCCACATTTCGATTCAGTGCAGATCCACATCACGCAATTTATACAGCAACTAGAAATCATTTCAAATGATTTGAAAAGCAACCTGTCCCGTGTGAAGGACCTCTCGCATAAAGTTGAGAGGAGAGAGGAGCTGGTACGTACCATAGTCAGGAATACATATTGGTTACGAACATTCTCCTTATGATGTAATTTACAGATCAAAACCTCTATCGAATACCAGAACATGAAACTGGGCGAGTTCTTTGCCCGGTCGGCACAGAGTGTGGCCCAGAAGACAAAGGAGGAAACAACCAGCATGCATATCATCACGTTCCTCACCATGATCTTTCTCCCTGGGACTTTCATCTCTGTGAGCTCTCGACTCCTCCTTGCATAGTCTCGCTTTAGCTAATCTGGGCCTCTTCCAGACACTTTTCAGTAGCCAGGTGATCATCTTTGATCCCCATCCACGCTCTGGAAACCTGGGTGATTGGACAGTGAACTGGCCTGCTCTGAAGCTCTTTTTACTACTTTGCTTTCCTGTCATGCTTCTTACCAGCTTATGCTGGTGGTTCTTCTACACCAGAAGCAAGAAGAAGAAAGGACCAGTTGGCTCAAAGTAGAATGCGTACAATAGATATAACGTGAAAGACCTAGGGCAGATTACGATTTCGAAAGGGAGAATATTACATTTTAAAATACAAACTATTGAGTGCATCTCACTGCAATGAAATTGTACGATACAAATGAGTATTACAGTACAGCTCGTAACATCACCCTTGTACATGTAGAATACTTGTGATATTCCTGTTTTCCCCGAAGCCATAATGCCAGAGATCATTGGTTTCATGAAGTCCTATGACCAATTAAATGCAGAGTCAGCACGCCAACTGCGCTATCTGATTTACACCAATAGAGGCACCAGGATTGTGATGCGCCCTGCTACTTAGGCTGACTGCAGTAATTTTCAGCTTTTGTAGAGGTGTGGTAACACCCACCCTCCATTATGCAAGCCGGTTATGCCTAGCAGCCCGAACAGCAGCATATTTCAGCCTGACACGGCATTTTCATAGGGTAGCTCAATGCGCCAGCAACCAGGATCATCACACATAGTGAGTCTGCCTTGGTGTGTCCCTCCCCTTCTCGTTCAAGGGGAATGGAGGGTTCGTCTAATAAACGGATGTGCCCAGGCTTGCAGCCTTGTCATCATCAGGCATTCCAGCAGTCACCCTTGTCCCTTCACATCCCAAGCCAGCACTGAGGCTCGCCCTCTTCCTTCTTCCAATTTTTCTAACTTCGCGGCTTCTGCTTCAACAGTATATTTCAAACCCATTCTCTGATAACAAACATAATGCTTCTCTAGAGTTGTTCGTCTGGCACCACAGCGGCGTGTCTGTCCCTATGAGCCACTCCGCCCTATCTCCCTAGTCCCCAGTATGGCAAAAGTCGTGGACTTCTTTGCTGATAAGATTGCTGCCAATAGGGACGCGAGGGTCGGTGAAGAATTTACGAAGTTTGTCTCCTCTAAACTCCAACACTACACGGGGATTACGGGCAGGCTCAGGCAATCAGGTGAGGAAGAGGTGTCGCTCCCCGACCAAGACAAGTTCGGGTCTCTGGATCGTCGGGAGACTGCTCACTTTCTGCCTCTTCATGAGCTGAAGGGATACTGGAACAATGGCCGGATCCGAGAGGTTTGCCATTCATATCGCCCAGCGCTACACACCGGGATAGATACCATCAAGTCACACTCCATACGTCTCTTCTCCCTGCTTGTCTACGTTGACAAGGCTCAGTTCTTAGACCTATTCAGCCAGAACGATGTAACCGATGATCACCTACCATACTCGACGGCGCCAAGCTTTCTGTCGCCACCGCGGTGTCGAGACTTGGTCAAGGACTTGCTCCAGTATCAATGGATGTTCTTCCCGCTTGTCCTAGATCGAACGAGGCTCAACGATCTATGTCTCCAGGAAGATCATATCCTACCTTTCCAGCATGTGGAACAGCTGAGTAATCACCTCTCATCCGAGGTGTACAAGGTTACGGTGCTCAGGTCGTGCGATAAGATGACCGAGGTACATCTTTCAGAAACTAGATTCATGTGACAGATACAGAACCTGGCTAACCCCAGCCTTCTTCATCGATGCAGAGCAAAGATGAGAATCAGATTTATGTGATCAAGACTTACGACACAACTCTCACAACATCCCGTGACGAGGCCCTTGCACTGAGGACACTCCAACAAGCAAAAAGCAAGAATGTTATAGGTTACTATGGTTCATTCCAACAGAACGACCGCCGGCATCTAATCCTACAATTTGCCGACAAAGGAACTCTGACAGAGGTGCTGAAGGGCCCTCCTCCAGATGGTCTCGATGGCAAAGAGCAATTTTGGAGAAGCTTGTTCCAAATATTCAAGGGGTTTACTGTGCTACATCATCTCATGTTGAACAGAGATCATAGTCTTGTCTTCCGTGGGTAAGTTGTCCGGCTGGTCCATTTCCCGAGACGGCCAACTGATCAACACTATAGTATTCATGAAGATGTCAAACCAGACAACATTCTTTTGAGTCAAGGGGACACCGGTTCTCCATATGACTTCATCCCGATGGTTGCGGATTTTGACCGAAGTGATTTCGTATCAACAAGTGCTGAAGACCCAAGCAGACACGGGATTGATCATGGAGGCAATCCGACTTATGGTGGGCTCTCTTCTAACCCTCTTGGCAGTATTACATCATCCTGACTGGTGAATAGTATCTCCCGAGGGCAATAAGATTTCTCTATGGCGAAAAGGACTTCCTAACAACATCACCTCATTGGCGGACATATGGTCACTCGGTTGTGTCATCAGTGAAGCTGCTGTATGGCTAACCCTCGGGCATGAGGGCTATGTCGAGTATGATGTTGCTCGTCAGCAAGAAATGGCGCTTCTTTCTGGGATCCGAGACTGTGGCCCACAAAATTGTTTCCACGACACCGTCAAGCGCCTCAAAACAGTGGAAGAATTTCACCGTCGCGTTCGAGAAGCCGCAGAGCAAGTGGGAGACATCTTCACGCCAAAGGTTCTAAAGCTAGTGGACGACTTTATGCTGAGGGATCTTGCAAACGATCGATACAGTGCGTCAGCAATCTACGATACATTTGTACAGGAGATGGGTCCTCCAATCATTGTCGAGTCCGACGAGCCGCAGGCTACTACAGGGCCGGAGCGAACCTCCTCACTCCACTCTCGAGCTAGCTCGGCGACTGAGCTCAAGAAGAACACCATCAAGGTCTTCAAAGATCTGGCTGCTTCTGATAAAGCTCAGAAGGTCCGGAAAAGTGTGGTCACCGCAAAGGGTATAGTTCAAAGCCGGATCTCACGGGCGACCTTACAAACCGATTCAGAAGCATCGTCTCGAAGACTTTCCGGTGAGACTCTTACACCCCCTGTGTCACCAGATGCGGAGCCTTCGAGTACATCCTCCCCCATAATCAATCGACGACAACCCAGTCGAAGTGTGAGCACGGAGATGGCAAAATCGATGTCGGACCTCGGTGTCAATCCCATTCCGGATGACAACGAAGAACCACCTGTTTCTCTTAGAGTCGAACGCCCAGATAGACTGTCAATTCCCTCTCGTAAACGTTCCACCTCGAATGCTAGTCTTGCGTCGAACAGTGCAGAGCTGAATTTGACCATGGACGAAGCACGCGAATGGCGAAGGAGCTCCAAGAGCAGCGAGCGACCCGAGTTTCTGACAGATAGAATGGTGGCATATCTCCGAGGGAATCTTTCTGACCGCGAGCACCTTTTCTTGGTCGACGATTCCTCGACAATGAGGCCATACAAGGAAGCGGTTATTGATACAGTCAGGAATCTGGGATACATTGCCAAGAAGGGGGATCCAAAAAAGATGTCCCTCGCATTGGCATCAACCATCAAAACAAAGATCCACAGCTTTGCGAACACTGAGCCGTTGGTGGATGTGTTGAACGACTGCCCTTTTGACCAATTCGGCCACTCCATGGAGAACACCTTCTACTGGCTAGTAGACAATTTTGTCAAGGCCCGACTGCCTGATCGGACCGGGTCCAAAGCACCCATCAAGATCTTCGGTCCGAAAGCACCGACGCGAAATCCAGTCAGCGTCATAGTGTTTACGGATGGCTGCTGGGGGCACGATGAAAAAGGTGCTGCGGGAGTTGAGCACCATATCAATGAGCTTATAAAGACCTTGGAAGGATTTAAAGCTCGTCGAACAGATCTCATGATCCAGTTCATTATGTTTGGCAACGATGAGTCTGGTATTAGATTCACCCGACACCTGGTTGATTTCGCACGGTCAAATAGCATGTAAGGCCCCCCTCAACTACCCACACGCACCTAGTAGCGACTGACAACGTAAAGGGATGTTGTTGATACACAACCTTGCGATGGCAATGTGTGTGCCATGCTTGTGGGGAGCATTAACAGGGCCCGGGTGAGTGAAAGGGACGAGGCGATGGATGATTATGCGGAGTCTGAGGTGCCCTTGTCATGATTGTGCCGGAGGTTCAGTATGTTGCCAATACTATAGGATAATGCTTGTGTATTTGATTTTCTTGCTGGTTATCTACTTGTTTTTCCTCCCTGCATCTTGACACTATGAGTTCAATTTTGCCAGTCGAGGTCGAAGAGCAGGTTATAGTTCAAAAATATCCATCTATCCATGAACAGAATAAATATACCAAAGTTAAGACTGGAGTGATTTGCCAGAAAGAAGAATAAAAAGAAAAGAGGACATAGAAAAGGCTATAGCCCGGGGGTCGATACCGGCTATTCGGAGTCTTGATCAGAATCAATAGAAAGGATGCACGAGTTCCATATCTGACAAACCCTTCTTTCAAGAAGACACTAAGTGATAAATCTTGCTCGAAAAGTTGAATATGATATTTGCGTAGATCGATTCCAATGTTTGTGGAATGTCACTTAAACACTAACGGTAGGCTGTGCGACGTTTCCTGTCGCAGGGCTGTGTCCATTTGTAGTGCCACCTGCAGCCGCGCCGACACCTGCGCCTGCTTCATTATGCCCATTGCGATTGTCCAGAGATCCCCCTTGTTTTTCGACAGCAGCCCGACGAGGGCTGGTCTCGCGGATACTCAGCCCCAGATCCGCAGCGCTGATCTTCATATGCCCAATGATGAGCATGAATCCGAAAACCGGTTTGGCCATCAGATCAAGAACACCGTAGAAGACTGCCTCGGAATCAGGATGGATAACATTGCCACCCTCCGAAAGACCCCAGGCAATCGGATACAGGAACCAGAGGAAGAGTGTCCACACTCCACACATGAGAAACGTCCGCTTCGGTGCACCGCCGAGGACGTTTGCGTGCCTCAAGCCGACGATGACAATTTGGTAGGCCACGAAGAAGAGGGCGACAGTGCCAAACGTCCAGTATCCCCATTTGTAACTGGTTTGAGTCAAGGCACCAATAAGACCACACACTATCATGACCTCGTCGGCGAGTAAGGTCACCAAGATAGTCGGGGTCGGCATGGCCGCCGTGAGCATCAAATCAAGTAGCAGAAGGGGTGTCGTAATGACCCAGTCTATGTATCGCGCATAGAAAATCTCGCGAGTCCCGGCAGCGGCCACCTGTTTACTGCCACCACGGACAAACTCTGCCTGGATCGGGACTTGGCCAAGGCCAGCGCCCATGGAAAAGTAGGCAATAGCAGCGACAAGGGTGATTCCAGCAGTAATATAGTGAAACAAACGGTCGGCACGGGGCCTCATGAAGCTCATTCCCATAAAGATCAGGGTCGTGACCGACATGACGGCGCAAACTGCCCAATACCAGTCTGATCCGTGGGTGGTGATGGCGAGGTCTGCCTGAGGCCCAACCACATGGTTGATGTTTAGAGCTTGGTTGCCGTAGGCCATCTTGAGAGGAGTGTGGGGCAAGGGACTGATAGATTGGTATTCAACAGGTTCTGATATTAAAGGACTGCCAGATGTAAGGATTGGGATCAAGGCGATGTTGTGGTGAGGGATGCCAAGGTTTTTGAAGACTGATTGTTATACTGTGCCTTTCAAAAAGCTGTACTTCGCCCATCTGTACTTCTTGTACATATGTGACGATGATAGTCACTTACAATGACGTCTATCTTCTGTGTAGAGATCCGCATGTCGACTGAGACAGACAGTCCAGCGACTGCATGTACAAGGGCTGAGTCATAGCATCCAAGGGAGAATTGGCAATTCAAATGCCATAGTGGGCTTCAATGTGTGAGATCTCGGGATTGCTGTGTACCTGCCCTTCACCTTCAAGGTCGCCTATTCAACTTCTGAGACAAGGTACCAACAGGCCGTCCTCAAAAGTACCGCGACACCACGACGAAGAGCCTGGTGAAGTCTAACTACCCGCCGGATGATGATGACATAGATTTTGAAGACAACTCTCTACGTTGCATATAGATTTCGTTGCCGGCACTTCCGTATTGATAGCGATGTGAAGAATACATCTGCGGCAGTTGAATGCTAGCGTTGAGTGGTGAGATCATCACCGTTCTTAGCGTTCCAGTGGAACTTGCAAGGCTCTGTGGAACTTCCCGCCCCCAGTTAGTGCGGCCAGCTGTCTTGTCGTTGAAGTCAAGAAGCTTGCTCGTTCCGATCTGAAGCATGCTGTGGCGAAGGTGTCTTGGTATATGCTTGCAAAGGGCTATGGACATATGATCGCGATGCCTCCGACAGGCCCGGACAGGGTCACATGGACAGGTTATTCAAATCGAGCACTGCGCATCGGATATGCTATTGTGAATCTTAGTAAGGTTTCACCACCCTCATCACTAAACTATGTTGTACCTTTTCCTAACCTGGATGTGCTTGGTGAACTAACTGCCTTTGATGATCAGCGAGCGCGCCAGTACAACGGTATCATGCAGTAGCCGAGTACCAAGCTTTTGCTAAGCCCGAGCGATTAATTACAATACTACCTGTATTGCTGCCGAGTACGAGGCACAAAGTGAACAGCAAAGCATCTCGGCTTCCAAGGCCAAGCCATGAAACCAAACCAGAGGAGTAGCCGAGTGTACACCCGACATAGCGCTCGTGTGTATAATAATAACCACATTGTTGCATGCGATACGTGGCTCCAACCGCGCATAAGGAGTATCTACAGGATCAGCAATGTCTGAGGCTTCCGCCAAGCAAGGCACGGGCGTCAAACAAATACACCCGTAGGTTATATGAGTAACTTCATCTCACAAGTGTAGTTGCTGATGTTGGTGGTCAGGTATTTGTCTGGCAATTTTGCTCCGATCGAAAAGACTGTCTCTCTGAGACCTTGCACTTTCACGGGACGGGTACCAGTGGATTTGGCCGGGGGCCAGTATGTCCGAAATGGTGGCAACCCAGTTGCCAACAGCGACAAGACGCGAGACTTTCATTGGTTTGACGGCGATGGCATGGTATCTGGCGTTCTCTTTCGCCGCAGGAAGAAGCCAACGCCTCGAGGGGTTGGGAGAAGTGCGTCGCAAGAAGATATCCTCATCCCCGAATTTGTCAACCAATACTTGGTCACAGATGCCTATTGCTACTCCAAGGCAAGTGGCCTATGGGTTTCAGGCAGGCCGTTGCTGCCAAGCATCGCCACGCTTGTCAACCCGTTATCCTCAATCATGGCCATCATATACCACCTTTTACGAACCATTTTGTTGGTCTTGTTGTCGCACATGACACCCAGAACATACCCGATCAAGAAGATCAGCGTGGCCAACACGGGGCTCGTCTACCACGATGGGAGAGCGCTTGCGACTTGTGAGAGCGGCCCGCCTTTGCGACTCTCCCTCCCAGACCTCAAAACCATAGGCTGGTTCAACGGGAAGATCGCCCAGAACGAACTCATCAAGGACGGCTCACACGGCGTCATGGGAGACAGCTTTGGCGGCAGCGGTCCACTTTCATCAATGCTCGAGTGGACTACGGCGCATCCTCGAGTAGATCCGGTGACGAAAGAGATGATCGCCTTCCATGCTGTATTCATCAAGCCATTCGTCTTCTACTCTATCATGCCGCCCGAGAGGCAAAAGGAACACTCAGTTCCACCACCAAAACTCCACTTGCCCGTGCCGGGGGTGACGAAGCCCAAGATGATGCATGACTTTGGTGTGTCACGAGAACATACAGTTATCATCGATATACCTCTCTCGTTGGATCCAAGAAACCTGCTTCGGGGCCTTCCGGTCCTTTCATATGATGCGGCTGGCGTTTCGAGGTTCGGGGTTTTCCCTCGGTACAGGCCCCAGGAGGTGCAATGGTTTGAAACCTCGCCGTGTGTCATCTTTCACACGGCGAACTGCTGGACTTCGGAGCTCAGTCCTGAACTGGATATCTCACAGGCATGCGTGGATCTGCTGGTATGTCGGCTTACCTCGGCGTCACTGGTCTTCAGTGCGGGAAATCTCGCCACACCTGCACTCGAGGCCATCCCACCAGAGTATGCCGAGGAGGAGCAGTGCCGGCTGTATTACTACCAGTTCCGGCTTGCCGGTCCCGAGCGGGAGCATTGTATTCAACACCAATGGGCTCTTTCTGCAATCTCATTTGAGTTTCCGACCATGTCGACCAGTCACTCTATGGAGGACGCCAGATATATCTATGGCTGCACCACAGGCTCTGGGTCATACACTGTGGCCTTAGGGAAGGCTGCCAAGATTGATTACCTTGCCAAGATCGATGTGCGCACTCTCATAGCGCGGGGGACTGCACATCCTCCACAACAGGTCAAAGGATGCGTCGATGCACGAACTGTCCAAGAAGTTAGCGACAGTTGTGACCCGGATGACCCGATAAAGTTATTTCGGATGCCAGAGGGTTGGTATGCACAGGAGCCACGCTTTGTGCCGCGGAAGGATGCACAGTTGGAAGATGATGGCTGGCTCTTGACGTACGCCTTTGATGAGAGCCAGCTAGACGGCGACGGACAATGCCCGGAGAGTGCGACGAGTGAGCTGTGGATCATTGACGCCAGGACCATGAAGGAGACCGTCGCTAGGATACATTTGCCCCAGAGAGTACCTTATGGCTTACATGGAGCCTGGTTCTCCGAGGATGAGGTCTTGGGTCAACGCCCATATCTCGGCACGCGGCAGCTTGCGCCCGAGTAAGGGGACGCCGATATCTCGAGTCCGGACAATCTAGGAACAGACAATACAACTGGGGGCGGAGCCTGTCCGGCCGGTCCTCTCCTCGAAACGATCCATGTCAATAGATGGCCCCGTCGCCATGCAGAAAAGCCGTGCTAATCCTGCTCCACTACCCAGAAAAACGTGCTCAATTGTGCGCATTTGGCACGATACCCAATTTACCCAGCTTGGCAGAAGCGTTGCCGCACCTAAACCCGAGCAGCAAGACACGCCCAAACAAGCCCGGTTCTCAACATGTCTCTTGTTCATTCCTTCCATGACCCAAACGCCTTGCACTCAGGAGCCGCGCCAAGACTGCTCCTTGTTGTTTCTGTTGCACAGTTATGGAGCTCTATCGGGGCCAGTCGACTTAGCTTGCCATGATGCGACAGTCAACATGATTGGGCTTTGCAATGGTCTTTTTATTTATTTAAAACAGGCCTCCCCGTTTAGCATCAGAGAGGCTCGTTCTTTGCATTTGTGCTTGTGTGTTGTGCTCCCTGACGCCGCAACAAGAACTCATCACTTACTTGGAGGACACCGTGGCGCGCCCAATCAGACTGCCTCAGCTGAATAGCCAAGCCGTCGTGTGGCCGAAAGAAAAATGGAAGTTCGACACATTCAGGACCCCAGCACGGCCTCCTCTTTTGAATTGCACTGGGGGTACCCGAGCCGTGTAGTGCCGTGTACGAACGATCGTGGATCCTGCGAGTACCTCGATGTAGTGTACCACTCCCACGACCTCGGTCTCATCTACACCGGCATATTCTGGCTGACAATCGCCGCCATCTTGCTTCTTTGGGGTCTCACTAGGCTCTTCCCCCCTTCACCGGCTTCCTCTGCGGTCAAATATGACCTTTGCGTGGAGGAGTCTCACGGTGCTTCCCGACAGCCCAGCCTAGTCAGATTAAGGAGCTCAATAGCGGCCTGGACCCGACGATATCTCCTACCAGAATGCCTTGTCTCTCTCTTTGGGCACACAACCCGTCTACAGGTCGTCATCCTGGCAACATTGGTGGCCTATCTAACGGTGTGGACTTTCGTCGGCATCGTGTACAAGACGTGGATCACCCCGGTCAAAAACTTGCCCAACGTCCATAACACTCGGACTAGCCTTGGGCCGTGGGCCGATCGCGTTGGAGTCCTCGCTTATGCCCTCACGCCTCTATCGATTCTTCTCTCTAGCCGAGAGTCGATCTTGTCGCTCATCACCGGCGTCCCCTATCAGTCGTTTCTTTTCCTTCACCGTTGGACGGGCTACATCATCCTGACCCAATCTGTTCTGCACACGATCGGCTGGACTATCGTTGAGGCACGCCTATATCAGCCGCAGCCAAAGGTATGGAACGAGTTTGTCTCTCAACTTTACATCATCTGGGGATGGGTCGGGCTAGGGCTGCTCCTCCTGCTGTGGCTACTCACGCTTCCCTGGGCTATTCGCACGCTCGGCTACGAGTTCTTCCGCAAAGCTCACTACGTGCTGGCCATGGTGTACATAGGAGCTGTCATTGGCCATTGGCAGGCGCTGCAGTGTTACCTCATCCCAGGTCTAGCCCTGTGGTTCATTGATAGGACCGTCCGCCTGGTTCGTACCGCGATGCTGCATTATCAGTACTTGCCGAAGAAGCGACGCATGGGATTCGCGGCTGCAGACGCCGCCGTGACGATCTATGAAGATAAGGAGAGCGGCGATGTCATTCGACTTGACTTCTCCCAGTATCAAAGGCCATGGAGGATCGGTCAACACTACTACCTTTGCTTTGCCGAGAGCAGTATATGGCAGTCACATCCATTCACGCCTTTGAATGATCCCACAGTCACCCACGGTACCGTCTCGCACTCATACATCTTCAGAGCAAAGACTGGAGAAACACGAAAGATTGCCGATCTTGTCCTGGCAAAGGCTCTCGGCGGCGGCACTTCGGTTGAGCAACAGCCAGCCCCTGTTACCACTCCTGTTATCCTCAGCGGAGCGTATGGGCAGGGCATCAGTGAGGATCTATCCCCCACAGACAATGTTCTCTGCGTCGCTGGAGGAACAGGCATTACGTTCGTGCTGCCCGTACTTCTGCGACTCGCGAAACAAGCTCCACGGAGCAACACGAAGATCGAACTGATCTGGGCCGTGCGCAGAGAGTCGGATATTGGCTGGATCGGGGCGGAGCTTGGTAAATTGCGAGATACTCTGGGCCAACAGCGCGGCGTCAAACTTCACGTTTTTGTCACTCGGGAGCCTGTGGTCGAGAAGATGGTGAGCGGAAAGTTCAATAGCAGAGCAAGTACAGATGTTAAGTCGACCCCTGTGGACATTTCGGCTTCATCGAATGCATCAGCTCCATCCTCGGATGGAGCTGACGAGCCCCGTCTCTCCATCTCTCATCCTGTCACTACGCAAACGCCCCAAAGCCGTCGTCCAGACCTACGAGAGGAGGTTGATCGATTCGTGTCTTCTGTTGAATCTGGGCCTACTGTCGTCTTTGCCAGCGGTCCGATGAGTATGATTCAGCACCTGCGTGGAGCAGTCGCTGCCAAGAACAATGGCGGTAGAGTCTGGAAAGGAGAGACGCAGTGTGACGTCCGTCTGGTCTGCGATGATAGGATAGAGTGGTGAATGCCCAGTCACATAATGGCAGAATATGGAAACAAGCTGAAAATAGCCAATGAAAACTCCGCCACTGTATACCACACTTGTAAATTTTAGGGCGAGATAATAAAGGAACTGGACATTTGGCAGAGTGTTGGTTAAGCACCCCGCTGGCTATCTCCCCGCCGCAAGCCTATATGACTTATTGGTCATCTATGCCAGATCACTACAAATCTCATGCATTCGGTGGGTAACTCGAACCAGACACCTACGCAGCACGCATGTAGTGAGACGTAAAGGACAGTTCAGACTACTGATGCTACGGTGTCGGTTTTCTTCCCAGAGGGCTGTCAACGCCAATACCGTCAAATAATTCAAGGGCTATGTCGTAAAACGAACCATATGAGGAGCAGGCAATACGCCGCGGTTTGACGTTTGTACTTGGGCAAGAAATATTCAAAATCAAACCATCACTAGCTGCTAAACGGTTTGACCAATATTAAGATTCCACTTCTAGTCGGGGTACTTCTCCAATCCTTTATTCAGTAATCAACAAAAAGACTATTGGAATTTAGATAGTTGGTCGAATGAGAACTGGTTTACTTGAAGGGACTGTAGGTTTACGAACTCGCAAGTCTGGTATATAACGAACGAACCACTAGGCCTGGAACTTGACCTCCTTCTTCTGCTTCATTGGCATGGATGACATGCCAGGAAGCTCGGTGAGCCCTACCGAGATCGGTTAGTCACCGTGGTCTTTTGGTAGAATGCGCTGCGAGCTGACTTACATCCATCAATGTCTTCGTGGACTTGCTGCCTAGCGGCACACTTGTTCATTGCAGCGACACCCTGGGACTTTAGAGGCCTTCCGTTCTCGCATGCTTGGAACATGCAGTTCGAGTCCATGGCCTTCTGAAGGGAGTCGCCCTTCCATCCAAAGACGTAGTCGGCGTGGGTTCCATAACCATTCTTATCGCCGTAGCTGAGGACGAATGGGTTGGAACCGTCCTTGGGCCACATGTTGGCAAACTGGGCAGTATCCCAGAGGGTCTCATACGCGAGCTGAGGCATGCGGACAGGGTGGGACGCAGGGCACGGACCTATGATCATATGTGAGTCAGCAAAGATCGCTTTGACGTGGGTTCCTGGTTCTGGAATAACTCACCGGCGGGTTGGAATGCCTCCTTGGTCGTGGCGTACATGTGCGATTGGTGGTCGGGGCTGTCCAAGTTCTTGCCGTCCCAGCATCTGAGTTGGTGTAAGTATCAAGAGAGGCAGCGGCATGGGAGCTTTATCACACTCACGCGGGGAAATGGTGGACGGTCATAATGCCACCCCTGCAGGGCTGTTTAGGGAAGTCGGGAAGCTCAGGGAAGCGAGTACCCTTGTTCTGGAGACAGACGAAGCGAAGACCGACGTGACCCTTGGCAGCATTCAGGTTGTCGGTCGTGGGGCTGCCAACAGTCATGCGGAAACCCTGGTCTCGTCAGCCGTCTTTACATACTTCGACCAAGGTCACATGCAAGTTAGGGAGGCGAGGCCGCTTACCGGCTTGAAAGCGGTAATCTTCTGGTTGCCGTTGGAGTTAAAATCCTGCTGTGTGTAGTACACAGTCATGCCACCGTTGATAGGGCTAGTTGTTGGGTTAGCGGGGCCTGACGCTTTTGCGCTTTTTGAGATTCGGGGTTTGAGATTCTCTTACGCGGGCAGAGCAGTGTTCTGCATGATCGGAACGCGTTTGTAGGAGCCATTCTCGTGCTTGAAGAACATGACGGCAGTCCAGTAGTTGCTGAAGTCCTCGCTGAAGGTGCAAGTGGTGCAGGTCGCCTTCTCGGAGATGTCCCCCGTCATCGTGACGTTGAAGGCATCGCCGCCGACAATCTGGTGCAGGTGCGACGACGGTGCGCGTCCTGGCTCGACCAGGGGATCAAGGCGCTGAATACTCACAGTCGAGCATCCGAATCGAAGTGCGGCCTCAGAGAGCCCGGGAAGGACGAGAGCGAGGGAAAGCCACTTCATCTTGGATCGATGGGACGAGATCAACAAATGGTTACCTGGTCCTGGTTCTGGTAGGGAATAGTCACTTACTGAGAGAGTTGAAGAGGTGATCAGTCCTCTGCCCAGGTTATATCCTGAAAACTCTGTCCCTCTTGGCTTGGGCTGCAAAGCACACTGCCGTGTTATTTTGCCTTGCTTTTCCAGGAGCTCGTTTACCCGATGGCAAATGAGATCCAATAAAGACCGGCGTTTAAGGTCGCCCCGCAGCAGCGCAATATCCCCAGATATACAGATGGCAAAATAGATATCACAACAATATCCCCGCGGGCCGCTATTGGCCAGTTGACTGGCCAAGAAGAAGGACTACGCCCAGGCCCGGAATATTCATGTTCGCCCATGCCTATCAAGTCATAGTTGGGATGCCAATCTCTGGTGACGGGCGAATTGCCGAAGGCCCGATTCCAACGACGAGAATTCTTTGCAAATCAACACCGAGCGTGATCTGCCGACAGATTGGGCTAAATTACCGGCCACGGACATGGGCGAACGCAAAGTTAAAATGCTTGGCGACGAAGTGTCTGCTCGGTCAGCGGACCATGCGGATCCTACCTTGTTGATACCCTTGCGCTTCCATGTAGACTCTACAAAGGTTGCCGGGATGCAAGAAAGCACACCATCCGACTGGCTCCTCCAATCTCAAAAGTGAGATGACCTATTTTGAGAAAGATGCTACCCGACAGTAAGTTGCCTCGTGGATGGCAGTAGATGTTCGAGCTACGGCGAATTGGATTTTCTGATGCCCAGTATTCTGACATCAAAATATGCCTAGGCGTAGGGTATCCTGCTGGTCAAGTAGCTGTATATCGGGAGGTGATAGCTGCTGCATATCGTCCCTTTGAGCTCGCCGTATCCAGGTGGGACATGATGACGTCTGTAATTTAAGTAATAAGGACACAATGTTCTAGATTGTTTCGGCGCACCTTGACTGCCAGTTCCCATTCCCTGTCACTCGGCAATCTGTGAATCTCGCCAACTCAATTTCTCACGTAGATGGCATCGCCACTCAACGCCATCCAACGTAGAGATCGTCTTTGGTCTAGAGCATTCACCGTCAGGTCAACGCTGGCGTGGTAAACCGTCAGAAGTTGTCTTGTTGGTGGAGGCCACGGCGCCGGATTATGTGATGTTGACCTAGCCAGAGCGAGGGTAGTGTCTCAGTGACGCTCTCAGTGCCCCCTTTGAAAAGTGTGGCGTTCTAAGATAAAACACTGTGTTTCCAACAGAGATAGCGCCGGGTTATGGTGTAGGAAGCCAGTCAAAGTTCACAGGGGCAATCCCACTCAACTCGCCAACGAGAGTAGAGGCTCAAAGGTATGATAGTCTTGCCAGCCACGTGAGGGTTCGCCACGGGATGATTGATCCGGGAGGGAAAGTTCGGGAGTTTCGTTGGTAGTTTGTCGGCTGGTCAATTTAGCCACGAGGATGCGGTAGTCCCGCCCCTGAGGTTCACTCAATTCGTAGCATGGCAGCGGATTGGTACGGCGGCAGCTTGAGGAAACCGTGTGCGTCTGGCAGAACACCAATTCGGTGCTCTCCGGAGACTAGCGAGTCTCATGTCTGTCGTTTTCGCGATCTATGACAGCTCTTTAATGCGCCTGCCTAGATCGCCCGTGTTACCGCCTTGTATTCCCACACATTATCGTATGGGCACTCACATATGTACTCACCTTAGATCACGAATCGAGCAGTCAACCCCGAGTTGGCGCTCATGTGGAGGTTCTTCAGCCGCACGGCTTGGCATTCAAGTTTGATAGGCTCCCTTCTGCGCTATTGAAGGCCACCACACCCCATGATGTTGCCCAAAGCGAAATTCCCTCGTTTCATAAAAAGTATATTCTGGCAACAGCAGACAGCCATCTCGCAAGGACCCTAGATCGGAGCCGTGCCGAAGATCGCCGCCATGCAGCTTCCCCGTGAGCTCAGAGAACTACTCGGAACTAGGCGGTTTTGGACCGACTTCTTTTGGATCACCGAAGCTGAAGATGACGCGTATTCGGAATTAGAGGACACAGTCTGCATCGACTTACCTATCAGCCTGGGAAGCGAGGGCTCCTTTCTGTCCCTCGAGTTCTCTAACGACCTAGGCTTCTTTGAATTACAGCTCAAGAATGGCGTCCATTCTCAGCAGCTAGGCTGGGATGATGGAGCGCACTGGCACCCACATGTCCTCCGCTGGGACGAGCTCGACCTCGTCTGCCGCGCCGTTGCTCGCCTCAATCCTGACCTGCCTCATCCAGGCCTGCCGCTACTCCTACTGCACCGCTTCGCCCCAATATGCGGTAGGCGTGGTGGTGATGACGATGACGCTCCATTTGCATCCGCCCTCCTCGATGCTGCCTGGCGGAGTCTCGGCATCTTTTCAGATCGAGAAGTTCAGAGGCTAATCGAGAGAAGCGATGCTCGAGACGCTGGCTTCATCTGGCGTCAGAATGGAACTCAAGGAGTTTGGTTTCTTGATCAGGAGGAAATCACTGACGGGTGCGAAAACTCGTCACAGCGAGCGCTGTACACTCTCCGCTCCCAGCCTTCTGAACCCTCGGATGACCTTGATTGCGAAGATGACGAGGGACACGAGGAGCATAGCGAGTACGGAGAGAGTGAAAAGAGTTGCAATTCATTCCCCCATCACCAATTGGGATCCATGCTCGATCGAGCTCAGCAAACAGTTCTCAGATCAGCGAATGGCGACTTGACTCAGGATGGAGTGCTCCCCTCTGAGCGCCCCTCGGCGCCACACTATACCCTACGACCCCAGCATACTCTGGATTTGCGTGTGCCAGTTCAGGAAGGGTCCCGGCCGCTGGGAAAAGAGGTACCAGCACGTGTGACCGCTCCTCTCAACAGGATCCTCAGTGATCTAGATCTCGGCTGGGCACAGTGGACGGGCTCTAGGGCAAGGAGACAGGAAGACGGCACATTTGTCGATGTTGATAACTCTCTCGCGGTTCATGTTCACGGCAATCGGGACCATGGTGTGCAGGTCATTCGTGAAGTCTTGCGCTGGGCTTGTGCTCCTTCGACTTGCAGTCTTCGCGCAGGTCGAAACTTGCAGGTTCCTCTTGGCCTAGCAGATTCTTCTGCAGCGACACGAGAGCTACATTTCCAGCTTACGACTTCTCGCACGCAAAACCCGGCGTCAGCCAAGCTCAGAAGTTCCAGATGCAACTGCCTGCGGCATGCCTAGAAGCTATTCGTGCTGATCCTGAAGCCACTATCAAGGATTTCGGGGATGACGGGTGGCTTACGGTTACGCCTCGAGGCGAACCCGACGCCAATCTCCAGAACCTCGAGCGTAGCAACTGGCTCGTCATCACGGCCTCAGATGGGGGCAAGATGGGGGTCTGCTTCGCGCCTACAGAAGAAGACGCGAGCCTCGCCAGTGGATCTTTGAGAGTGGAAGAGTTGTCACCTGGCTTGGCGGGTATTATATATCGTCTTTTGTCAACACAACATTTGGCGCTGTTCCCTCCGGGTCTCGTTGCACACATGCACCCATCTCTGCCACTGATGGAGACCAAGACACAAGTTTTGTCGTCGGACACCACGCTTTACCAGATCCTAGTCAATGGCGCGTACGCCTGGTGGTCAAGGCCAGTTGACAATGAGTTCAAAGTTGTGGGGACTAACATGACGGACATATCAAAGGCGCCAGGCCCGGGCATTTTGGGCCTCTAGACCTCCACTCACCATAGGCAAGATTGTGTCAGAGATAGACGGCAGGATCGCTCAGTGTTGTCTTGAACGGGGTGCCAAGCCACGCACTGAGTGCAGGTGTATTGTGATTCTATTCTATCATGCTCGGCACATAGTCTTCTCCGGTACCCTTCTTTCCCTACATGGCCCCCCTGTCCCCCAACTGTGCAATCACCGTCGCAGATTTACCAGGGCACAGGATTGGGCAGCTTCCTGGGAGAGCTGCACTCGCGGCGCGGCTTGTTGAGGAAGAGATGCTCAAAGGTGGCGGACCACTGGGTGCGCGGGGTGAGCTTCTCGATGCCCCAGAGCTCAGAGAGGGTGGCCAGGATGGAGGTGTGTGTATACTCGCCGCCAAAGTTGCGGCCTGCGTGCTCGACCTGACCCTTGGCAACCCACGGGCTGATGAGGAAGGTTGGGACACGGGGCCCGAGACGGGTGAAATCAAAGCTGATGTTGCCACCGTCCTTGGCCTTCTCGATGTAGGTGAGGTCGTCACCGGCAGGGACGCCGACTGGTGTGGATTCCTCATCAGCAGGCACGCTCCAACTTCGCAACTGTGCGGGGGGTGATAATACTACGTACCTGGAGGAGGGACGTGGTCGCCGAAACCTCCGTGCTCGTCAAAGGTCAGGATGAACAGAGTCGAGTTCCACTGCGGAGAGTTGCGGAGGGCCTCGTAGATGCCCTTGATGAAGTCCTCGCCCATGGAGATGGGGGAAGGGGGGTGCATGGACTGGTAGTTGCAGCACTCGGGGTTGATGTAGGTGAAGGAGGGAAGAGCACCGGCGGCGGCGTCCTGGTAAAACTGAGCCAAGGGCTTGATGTTGGTGTCGGCAGCACCGCTGTCCTTGGTCCACTTGTAGAAAGCGGCGTCGGGGTTGAAGCCCTTGCTGCAAGAGCAGAGTCAGCACGTGGTACGTACGGGTGGATTTTTGTTACAACAAGGGCTTGGGTCTACTGCTGCTTACCCAGGACCGGTGGTGGAGTTCTGATAGTTGGTCCAGGAAATACCCTTCTCAGAGAGCTGCTCAAAGACTGATTTCTGGGTCAGGTTGTAGACAGTGAAGGCGGCATCGTTCCTGCCGTGACCAGCGCTGGTGCCAGACGTGATGTAGGCACGGTTGGGGTTGGTAGGCCCGGGAACAGCGCCTTTCGTCTTTGTCAGCTTCTGTCCATACAGCGGGTTTCACCATAGGATTTCAATATAGACAAGAAAGAGTGGGAAAAAAGGAACTTACAGAACCAGCGGTCGAAAAGAAGAAAGTTCTTGGCCAAGCTGGCCAAGACAGGGATGTGCTCCGGAGGATAGTAGTTGATGGCCTCAGCCACACGGCTCTTATCCTGTGTCTTGTAGCTGATTGACTGCTCGGTAACGAAACTGATTGGCGCCCAAGGTCCAAGAGGTCAGCGGCTGTGCCGCAATATCTAGAGCTAAACAGAGCTATCGAGACTCACCCTCGCATGTTCTGGAACTTCCAGGCCGGGTTATGGCTGACGGCGGCCTCGTCGGGGTGGAAGGTGCTGAACACTGAGGCCGAGGTCAGTCAGTCTTCTTGGTCTGCACGGCGACCTGAAATGCAAGAACAAGGCAGGCCCAAGCACATACGCTGCATGTTGACGCCGCTGATAGAGTGGTTGGGATCATCGGCGGCAACGTCGGCGGCGAGAGGCCCGGCGCAGACATCAGCAACCGAATTGGGGTCCGAGACGTTCCTGTATTGGTAGACGGAAGTAACTAGTCAGTGTCGAATCGGCCAAGGTAGCAAAGCCCAAGGGCCACCCACATGGCATTGCAGTAGTTGGTGTGCAGCAGGCCGTCAATGTCCTTGGTATAGTTGAGGCCACCGGCGATGGTGTCAAAGGATCGGTTCTCCTGGACGAGGACGACGACGTTCTTGATGCCCTCCTTCCAGGCGGGAGCGGCAGCGGCGGCCAGGCCGGAGAGGGCGACGACGCCGGTCAGCTTGAGGTGGACCATGGTTCTGTCGACGCGGGCAAGGCAGCGACTGTCGAGCGGGTGGCTTGGGTGAGCTGGGCAAAGAAAGAGAAGAGCCCCAATGTCGCACGCCGACGGGATCGGCGAGCCACCTTATGTACAAGCAGCTGATTCCCAGATCTAAAGTCCAGCCTGCACGCCGACCTCCCCAGGCCCTGCTCATCGCATCTTGGTACTACTGTACTAGTAGAGAGTTCCTTACCCCGCTCGACGACCCATCGGACAGGGAGCCGGGATGCTGGACCGCGAGCGAGGGCTTCCCACCGAGCTGGGAGCGGGGTGGTGGGAGTGTGGGAGTGGCATTGAGAGCCCACGTGTAGGCGCAATGGCCGAGAAGGGCGGCATGCCTGGCCGTGTGTGCGTGCTTGCTGGCGGAGAAAAACCCGGTGCAAAGAGTGTACGCTACCTACTGATAAGAGCCAGGGCACACAGTGTTGAGCGCGATTTGCAGGTGTGGAATCCCGTCATGAGCTTCCAGAAGCAGTCAACGAAGGGCATCCTTGCTCAGGGTGTGCAATAGCTTCAAGCTCCCGAGTCTAAAAGGGGCAACTATCGACAGGCACGAGATCGTCCACAGCCAAGCCTTGAGTGACGAGTGCCACGGCGGCACCACATGTCTGTCACGACGCCCTCTCAATGGCTGCCGTGCCAAGAGAAGGGGCGGGCGGACAGTGCGGGACGAGAGGCGGGCTGAGATGCGAGTGCCAATTTCTCGAGCGGCTTTGCCTGTCTGGGTCAAGGTCTGCAAGACGCGAGAGCCAGTCAGAACCGGCCGATTAGATACACACGGATGACTACAAGTAGTTATACCTGCAGCAGTCTTGCAAGGCCGGATCGGCGCCGTTGGGAGGGCGCCGTTGTCGTTGTCGGGACGGGCTTGGTAAAGCTTGTGCAGCCCTGGAGGGTCTTGTCCCGTCTGGTCGTTGAGTCGTGACTAATGCTGACGCGGGCGCCACTCACTCCAGGGCGGTCGGGTCCATCTCTGGGTGGATCATCAGCACTTGAACTGGACTGGCACTGGCCGGCGTGCTGTCTTCGGGGACTGCCCGGACCAGTCAAAAGGCCAAGCCCGGGCGCGTGCCCTGCACCACCAGTGACCACGACCACGAAGCACACACTCTTTCTCACTCGCAAGCGGTGACGATCACCACGTGGGTGGAGACTGGGCAGAGTCTCTCACAGAGCACCCTGGTGACAGTACAGCCAGTGATCGTGCCTCTATTTGATGATGCACTCCGTCGAACGAAGCCCTGACTGGCTGGAAGAACGGGCCACGGTTTTGACACAAGAGCAGCACTTGGGACTAGCATTGATGTTTTCCTTTCTGTCTGCACCTAGACAGTGAGCGCTCGCTGCCCAGCAGGCATTGCCGACATTCGCGCGGCGTGCTCTCGACTCCAGCCCTCTGCGTGGCGCCCACAAAGTGAGCCAGACAGACATGCGCTCTTTGCAGTTTGACGTGAAGCCTCTTTTGCACGCCGCGCGCCATTCCCCGCCATGCTTGTCCCCTTTCCCTCACTCTGGCCAAGCACCGAAAGGCCCGCGCCGGCCGGCCGATGTCTCGGGCGGCGGGAGACGCTTGTACTCGCTTGGAAGTGCATGTGATGGAACTCTGGAATGGCATGGGTCATTCAGGGCTCGAGTAGTTATCGAGTGGGCGCCTGCTCGGCAGTGTGCGCCCGTCTGGTTTGCCGTCGGCCACTGAAACATTCTGGGCTCGGTTGTTTCTTCATAGTGCAGCAAGCAATGTTGCATCATGTCGGGGCATCCGCATGCGTGTCACGATGTCGCACACTAATATCGTCAGCCAGCAGAACGCCGCCTGTCCCCCGAGGCTGGTCTGCTTGCCTGCTTTGTGTCCTTGATCAGTCAGCTCCTGGTCAAGTGGCTCGCCTGCCGGATCCATGCAATGTCGGGGGAGGCCCGTTTCGAAACGCGACCAACTGCCGCTCAGGCCCTTCATCAGCCCCCAAGCTCCCGCTGCCGTCCTTTTATCTTGACAATTGTTTTTGACAAACGCCATTCTCCGGGATCCTCCCAACGGACAAACATTGCCATGGGAAATTGTCCGTGGAGGCCAAGACGTAGCAGCCCTAAAAATAGTCTTGTCGCAACCCAGGTGAGGTCAAACCGCCAAGATCTACAGCAAACCTGTATGATGCGCGGCGACTCGAGAGAAAGGGATCGTCAAACGGAGCCTCGCTTGGCACGCCGGCTAGGCCTACAGAGGTCCTCTCTTGTCCAATGGCGCTTCCCCAGGCGTATCTGGCAGCTCAGAAGGCCCGGGGCAGCCGGGGTAGCCAAAGCGTGTGATTTTGACGTCGCCAGGGGTCTCAGTCTAGACGTCTTGGCGCAAATCATCAGCTCACTTTTGGGCACTCGAGACGAATTCGGACGTTGGGTAGACCAAAAGAATCCACAGTTTGTACGGAGTTACCACCAAGTCCCTGCTGGCAGGCTTTGTTTCAGCAATTGCCTACATACTTGTACAATAGTGCCGCCCACATCCATCGACAGTACTCCGTAGGTCGAGCGTACAAAGCACTCTCTAGTGGAAGTGGATAATAGGCAGTGTGCTGAGAGAGCATGTTAATTTAAATCTGTGCTCTATCTCGAGAGCAGTTCAAAGGGCAGCAGACATGCCTATCTCTCCCTCCCTTCTCTCCCTCCTTTTTCCGACCTTTGTCATCACCCAGGAGTCGGTAACAAGTCTGTCTGGGTGAAGACGTATCTCATTTCGCTCGTGGCCATCGTCTGTGGGGAATCTTCTCCTGCCCAGCCCCTGTTGCCCTTCAGCCAAGCCCTCGCTACAACTTCCCGAGGCAGGCCAAGCCGTGAACCCAGGCCCAAGAAAGGCACCGAAGCTTGAAAGTAGGCCGAGCAAAACGCATTCCTCTTGGCGCGTCTGGGCTTCCTCACATGCACACGCACCCTGTCCGTCTGTCTCTCTCTTTCCCTGTCTAGTTATCTCTCTCTGAGCCTCTCTTGGCCCCCTCTCATCACCACCCCGACCGTCCCGGGTCGAGCCGCCTTCCACTCTCCCTCCCCCGTAAGGGTCCACGCTGGACCACCGTGACGGGCTTTCTCTTCTTGGCGGTCGGCCTCTGTGAGCTATCTTTGGTCTCAAACCGCCTCGTCACTTGGCGGCAATGCCCCTTGCCAGTCTCCTGGGAGCGTCGCGGCATGCATGCAAGGCTTGTTTCCACGAAGAGGAACAGGACTCCGGGGCTCTGCCTGTTCCTCGGTGGCAACGTCCCCGTTTGCTTATTGGAGGCTGCGTGAGATCGTAGGCTAGGTGATCGTCGTCGTAAGCTGGATAAGAACCTATTGCTGGCCACCTGGGCTTGCATCCGCTTGAGGAAGTCTCGGTTGTCGAGCTTCATTTCTCTTTCTCTGCTTCATTTGCCATTCCTTTCTCTCCCTCCAGCCCTTTCTCATTCCCATTCTCTTCACTACGCCCGGTGCGTTTCCTTCGTTGTATTCTTTGCTTTTCTTTCTTCCCTTCGTCTTTCTCTAGCCTTTCTTCCGGCGTATTCTCGCACTTGTTGCTGGTCCCGACGTGACAATGCCTTCTCCCCAATCCCTCACGGCACTGCTGCTGCTCTGTGCCTCCACCGCGCGAGCGTCCTGCGCCTACGGCACGCATCTCCACGCCCGCGCCGAAGATGGGGCAGTTAAAGTAAATACTTTTGGGTATACCGGCACGATCGTAAGTTCATGTTTGGCCTGCTTGGCTTCTTGCTTGCTTGGCCATGTCTCCGTCTTCCCTGTCCTTCCCCATTATTTCTCCCTCGGGAAGATCTTAGTCACAGAAACTCGAGAGAATCCTTAGGGCTGACACGGGATGGCGTACCCGCCCCCATAGAGTCCCTTGAACTGGCTGTCTCTCGACCCGGCCGCCAACGCTGCTTGCGCCACCGGCCGGACCCAGAGCCCCATCGACATGACCCAGGGCCAGTTCTCGCTCATCCAGGCTGCCGACGTGCAGCTCAACCTACCGGACATTGCGGAGACCGAGTTTGAGAACCTGGGCACCACCGTCGAGGTCATCGCTCCGCCAGGCGGCAGCATGGTTGCCAACGGCACGACCTTCAACCTGAAGCAGTTCCATTTCCACCTGCCCAGCGAGCATCTTGACCAGGGCCGCAGCTTTGCTAGTAGGTTCCCCTGGACCCGGTCGTGATCTACGCCCTGATTGCCTTGAGCCTAGGTTCGGCGTGCTGATTGTTGGAGCAGTGGAAATGCACATGGTTTTCGAGTCCGATGCCAAGCAGATTGCGGTCCTCGGTGTCTACCTCGACACCGCCAATGGCGCCGGTGCTGCCGCCGCCCCCGCTCCCGCCGCCCCCGCCGCTGCCGAGGCCAAACCCAAGTCCAAGAGTCGCCGACACGCCCGTGACGTCGAGTCGCCCGAGAGCAAGCGCCAGGTCCAGGTGATCAGCGGCGGCACGCCCAGCTCCAGCACGCAGTCCATCATCGACGCCATCCTGGCCGCCATGGGTGTGAGCGGCGGCGCGACCACCGGTGGCTCCGTCGGCAATGTCGGCAACGTCATCAACGTCGGCCAGGGCGCCACCGTCGGTGCCACGACGGGCGGCTCGAGCCTGATCGATACTGTCATGGCCTCGGTCGGAAAGATCACCACCCCGGGGAGCAAGACCAAGATCGGGCCCTTGTCCATGGCCGGCCTGGCCGACAGCTTGAAGGCTGGACAGCTGCAAACGTACGTGTTCACGCACCAGACCTTGGCGACGCTGAGTCCATCTACTAACACTTGAGTCTGGCTTTTCTTCTAGTTACTCCGGTTCGCTGACGACTCCTCCCTGCTCTGAGGGTGTCCGGTGGTTCGTCTCGACTCAGAAGCAGACCATCTCTCTGCAGACCTTTGATGCCGCCCGCTCCGTCATCGGCTTCAACGCGCGCTTCCCGCAAAACAAGCTCGGCCAGGAGAACGTTTTGGCACTTGCAGTGGCTGCAAATAACGCCAGGGCCGCGGCTCCTCGTGCCGCCCCGTAAAGCGGTACTCTTGTCAGAGAATGGTCAAGAGGAGGGGAGCCCGATATGTAATGATAGTTTACTAGAGATAGCGAGGCGTTAGTAGAGTCAAATGCGCCATTCGGCAGACTTTTCTTGATGAAAAGTTTCTGGCGGTGGTCTTATATCCGAAAATGGTGGTGGTTGGCGTCTTGGTGTTCACGATCCAGTTATAGAGGCTTCTTCTTCTCTCTTGGTGCCACTTGAGATGTATCTCACTTGAATCTCCAAACGTACGAGGTTCGACTCCGTGAAGTTGGCGAGGATTCACACGCCATTGTGTACCACCTGGGTGTGCAAGCCAAGCTCTTAGCTCTTAAGAGTATTGGATCAGATCGCAGCCCAAGGACCGGGCGATGCGCGACATTTGTGAACCTGGTAATTTTGGTGGTGCGACTTCTCATGTACTTTCCACTGATCGCACCTCGAAGCAAATATTGTAAAAGCGCCTATCTGCCAGCTCGATTTTCGGAAAAGACACCACCAGGTAGTCTCCGGCTTCGGTGAGAAGATAACGATCTATGGTCTCGATATCTGAGGACCAGTGGTCTACAAATCTTGGAATAAAAGCGTACCACGGCCTGACAAAGCCAGCAGGCGTTCCAAAGGGGTTGTCCGGGAGCGGCTCGAGACCGACAGCGAGACACACATTCGCCGAGCGGAGTTCTCTGCCAAGCCCCCACTCGATGCGAAGGCTGAGACATCCTAGGAAGACCCGGGTCTGTACATTCTTGGCTTCGTACTTCCTCTGCCAGTCCGGCGTGTGCGCACCCAGACTGAGTGTGAATGAAAACCAGGGCTGGTCAGTCGAAGATTCATGTCGCACATGGAACCCCTCAGATACTTCGCCTCCCATAGAGTATTGTGTGGGTGAGCAAAGTACAACCAGATTGGGTAGCTCGGCCTTGTCGCACACGATGCGGTGTGGAGAGTAGAAATAGAAACCGCTGGTGAGTGTGGAGTCCTTGTTAACCTGTCTTGCAAAGACATAGTGCTGGATTGCACCTTGCCACTCGGACGATTGCTCCGAGACCTGGACACCGTCAGTAAAGAGGCCTGGAGGCATCTCCAACGCCTTAGTCGTCCGGCCGTGGGCGAAGAAGACTAGAGCTTGGGGACAGATGCGGACATAGTGGCGCCTCATATCCGACACCCTCTGCAGAATGATCGTAGTCAGTCTGTTGTCATCGCTCTGGCTATCGACTGCGTGGATCAAGGCAAAGTAGATGGTGCCTGACGGATCAGCCTTCATGGGGATCAGAGACATGTCCTTCTGGACACCCTGGTGGACAAGAACAGTCGCCCGCCGAGTACGGGTGGTTACTCGTGGCACCCGGAACTCCATGCCATCACGTCTGGCAAAGTGGTCCGGGTCTGTCGCCAGGAGCCCCCAATACGGCTTCTTGTTGGCTTCATCCGCGGTCATCCTCCACGCGAAGATGGTGTCATCCTCCGAAAGCTTCAAGATCTCTTCCTGAAGCCTCAGGAACGCTCTTTCAGAGCCCTCGCCATAGAGCAGGGGCATCTGGATCCCGAACAGTCCCAGAAGGCAGTATGAGCGGTCTTCTGGGCGAGTGGTTTTCCGCCCTGCCGCCCAGGACATTCGGGTGCTCACAGATATCCGATCCAGCGAGGTCCGCGCATCGAGGCCGGGGCTGCGCCACAACACAGCATCACTGATGTTTGTGGCAGACCTAATGCGGCTCGACAGATCAGTCCGCGAGCCTATGGGATGCCAGTCCATGGCGTAAAACACCATTTCTCTAGGAGCGAGGAGTTCTTGCAGGGTGAAGCCGCGCGTGAACCATGCGCTCTTCTCGAGTTCCTCGGCGTCCATAACATCGGCCAGAAAGGCGAAGCAAACCTTGGAGTGCTCATACCACGTGAACATGGAGTTGATGGCTTCAGACAACTCTGCGCTGCTGCTCTTATCGATGCAAACAGAGTCGACCCAGATCCACTCGAAGCCCTCGTTGCGCGCCACGCGCGAGCTGCAAACGACCTTTTTCCATCTCTGCCGCACGTCGAGTGGCTGCGAAGACAGCCAGACAGCGGCGCCGGCTTTGCCACAAGCCCTCAGGTCTTCAAACGTGACTTCATCCCCGTTCCAGGTATGGGACAGGATGGCGTAGGCGGGAACTTCCCCTGGGAAGTCTTGCAATTTCAGCGTGCTGGTATTCAATAGCCTCATGGCAATTGAAAGAGCGTTGTCTCCTAGCTTTGAGTTTCTGTTGGGAAATAAAAACAGAGATCGAAGGAACTTGGAGAGTATGGCAATATATCATCCAGCTTGGGCCGATGGTACAGACGGAAAGCTGAGTTGGAGAAGTAAGAGCGGGGAGGTTTCCTGCCGGCACTCACCTGCTTTGCTCTCAGCTGCACAGCCACATCAGCAGTGTGATTGGGCATGCCGCATCATCTCACAAGCAGAGATGCATGACTACATGTAGCCGTATTCAGCTCTTGCAGCATCAATGATTAGTCAGCCCATGCCGGGTGAGCAGGGCGTCATCAGTTGTTCGTCCCAGTTGGGTATTATTCAGTGAAATACACACATGTACATGAAAGGCACCGCGGTTGATGGTCATAGGCTAGCAGGACTACTGCTCTTGTCCGAACAACATGAAAGAAGGTGCCAAGACCTGTGCTGTTGGTGCTATTGGAGATGTCGTCAGTGGCGGCTCTCTGAATTTTGGGAGCATATCCAGCGAGGATCCTCATCACTACAGCAAGCTGAAGTGATTCGACCGCATAGTCGACATTGCGAACCTTGGCCCTCTGAAATCGGCCAGATCTCTATCTTGAAGTGGCCGACCTATAAGAAGTATCTTGACTATAGAACCTCGAGGCCACTAGAATAGGTGATACGAGAACTAACTTTGCAAGACGTGCGTGACGTCTAGCTCTGCAAGCAGGCTATTGCCAGAGCGAACCCACATTACAGGGGGTCATCTAGAAGGTGGTCTGCAGCTTGGGATAGTCCCTAGCCCGAACCTGCAGATCGGCAAAGATGGCCTCGGACTCGTCCTTGCCGAGACCCTTCATCCTCTTCTCGTCCTCTTCTTCCAGCTTCTCCATCTCTTCGAGGGGCTCCTCCTCCTCTCCCTCGGCCACCTCGCTTGCCTTGTCAAGGCCGGAAGACTCGCCTACCAGCAAGAACTGGGCATTGACATAATCAAGATGGCGAGGCTCGGTGGGCGGCCAGCGAAGGCTGCGGAATGTCTCCTTCAGCCTGTTTCCCCCCGACAGTCAGTCCACATGCTTCACCACAAAACAGCCAAGGAGCCAAGCAGCAAACTTACTCTTCGGGGTAATGGGGAGCTTCCGGCAACCGCGCATATGCAGGACCGGGATAATCGGGATTCTTGGTACTTATGATGAAGCTCGCCCTCTGCCCGATGCCCATTTTCTTCTGCACCTCGCCCAGCTCCGCGGGCAGAGTCAGCAGATACACCAGGTGGCTCGTCCTCCCCGTGCTGGTGATGGCATACACCCCCTCGCCCACGGGCGTCGCCGCCGGCGTGTGTCTGGTGCCCGCCGTCTTGGTCTCGTAGTCGCTCGCGCTTAGGAAGTCGTCTCGGAGCTCCTTGAACGACGCGTGCGTCTTCTCCACAAATGCCATGAAGCGGTCCTTGCCGCTCCGGGGGAGAACCTTCTTCGGCAGGGCGCAGAGGCGGCTGTTGCCCGCGTCGCCAATGGGGCCGGAGCCGAGCTTGGCGTCCTGCGCGAGGGGCCGCAGGACGAGGTAGCTGCGGGCGATGTCGTCGACGGCCTTGGGGTCGTCTATTCCGACGCGCCCACGAAAGAAGAAGTAGATGATGCCCTTTTCGAGGATATTGGATGAGGGACTGCCGCCTTCTCGGCTGCCACCCTGCTCCGCGGTGCCGTTCCTTGAGGGGACGGTGCTGTCCTCTTCCGCGGCCTCTCGTGTGTCATTGCCCCCTTGATCTTGCCCGCCCTCCTCTCGTCCATTCTTCTCATCTGCTGCACTGTTGTTCCCGCGCTTGCCGACCCCCAGCGCCTCCTCGATCGTCTCTTGCTCCTTGCCATCATCATCATCATCTCCCTTCTTAGCACGCTTGGCCGTGTGCGGCAACTGGCCTGCTTCGGTCTTGTGCTTGGTTCCTGGGGCCGCCTCGGAGGCCGGGGAGGCCTCGTCGGTCTCGTGACGTTGCTGTGCGGCGTCGGCCATGGTTTTTTAGATGCTTGTAGATCAACTGGCTCTGCTCAGCGCAAAGTGACACACCTACCTATGTAGGTAGGTAAAATAAAAGTGATCAAAGCCGCGCTGTAGGTTTCTTCCCTTGATCCTTGAGCGGAAGTGCAGCTGGACTGGACGTCGGCGTTCTTTCCTGATGTCATCGATACGTATTGCTGATGCATGGATGTCGTGTTAGTGAGACAGGGCCCTACAAAACCCGCCAAACCCACCACGGGAAGCCCCCACGGATGCCTAGCTTTAGTGGGGATCGTGACTCCAGCTGCCCTAGCGCAGGAACGCAGGAACGGCGGAGATGGGGCCGCTGGGCTGGGCTTTGGAAGCCCCGGAGCGTTCGAGGCCTCAAATCTCCCTGCAAACCAGATGGGATCCATGGACCACTCTCATCGAGAATGACTACTCCGGCACCCCCAGATGGCTACTCCGGCACCCCTGAGAAAAATACCTTTTTTACCACCAAAATCTCCACCATTTCAAAAGTCACTAAACTAGGGCCTTATCAATTCAGATCTACATCCCAGATAACCCAAACCGACCTATAACCCTAATACTAACCACTAACCCTAACCTCCTAACTACTAACCCTAAGGTATCTTAATAAAAAATAGATCATCTTAAAGCTTGAAAGCTGAGCTTTCTAATGGTATTAATTTTATTGAGAGATGTGCCTTGGTTTGTTTTGAGTTTTGAGAAATGTTGTTTGCCAAGGCGCTAATGGGGGTGCCGGAGTAGCCATCTGGGGGTGCCGGAGTAGTCATTCTCACTCTCATCTACGGCTCTCTCCCGGGCTACCTATATGCAACTCAAAAGCTTGGCCTCGATTGAACAAAATGGGTGATGTCACTGTTCTTTCTCCATTTCGGGTCCTTCTATATACTGCATAAGTACGTTATATATAGCCCCCCTTTCCCTTCTGCATCCCTCATGCCAAACAATGATATAGACAATAAACGATGTTGGGCCCTCGTCTCCCCTTTTTCCCAGGAGTGAACGCTGGAAAAGACTCACGAGCGCGTCGCACGCTGGCACATTATCTTGGGAATCCCTGGCTGTAAGTAATCAAAACCCTTTTGACCAACTCCTGTATCCTTGAGGACAATAAGAAAGAAAATAAAAGATGCCATACTTTACAATCCACCACTATGTGCCCCCCGATCTCCTTTTGCTTCCTATAGGTAGGCGTGGCGATCGGTCAGGCGGGTCCAATCGTCTGGCCGCCACAGTCTGGGATCTTGACGCCGGCCTTCAGGCTCCGGTCGACATCCATCAGGCCCCAGTGGTCCTCCCAGTTCTGGTTGGCAGTGTTGAACCTCACCTTCCAGGGCTCGTCAAAGGCCTCGAACCAAAAGTACTCGGTGCCGTTCTTGAGCGCGTCGCACACCCAGTCGGCCATGAACTGGTTCAGCTGGTCGATGCCGGCCACGGCGCCGTTGGGACAGCTCGTGACGCCCTGCTGGCCGCAGTCGGTGCCGCCCTGCGACGGCCAGCCCGTCTCGGAGATGATGTTTTTCGACTTGTCCGACTTGAAGAAGCTGCTCGTGTGGTCCTGCCAGAACCACGACGTCCACATGGCCGCCTTGCTGGCGTTGATGCCGCCGAAGAAGGGGTGGATGTTGGCCATGATGTAGTCCGAGACCTGCGCCAGCGACGCGTCCCACTTGTCGCCCAGGTCCGACGTCGCCACGGGCAGCGACAGCTTCATGTCGCCGAGCTTTGTGCGCACCTTGCTCAGCAGGGTGCCGAGCTCCGTCGTCGTCATCTGCTTCCGGAAGAGGATCTCGTTGGCCACGATGACGCCCTTGAAGGGCTTGTCGCCGTACTGCTCCAAGATGTCCCACATCTGGTCCAGCTGCCGCTCGTTGGTGGTCGAGTTGTTGTCCTGCCACACGCCCAGCCAGACCTTGATCGTGTCGCCCATCTTGAGCTGGCTGATGGCGTGCAGCACCATCTGCGTCTGGTTGCAGTCGGTGCCGTAGAGCCGGATCGTGTTGGACAGCTGGGACAGCACCGCCACGTCGCGCGTGATGTTGTTCTGCGAGGGCGGGTTGTGGATGCAGTCCGGGTACTGCGTGTTGAGGGGTGTGTAGTCGATGCCGGGGAAGACCTTGTGCAGGTCCTTGTTGTTGAGGAGCTTCTTGATCTCGGGGCTGTTGATGTTGAGGTCTCCATTCTTGGACGTGTCGTCCGCCGCCGACTCGCCACTGCTTCCCGACCCGTCACTCCTGCCCTTGAAGACGGCACCAAAGAGCACGCCGAGGACGATACCGGCGATGATGAGAAGCGCCACGATGACGATGATGGCTATCTTCCACTTCTTGCCGTTGCCCTTCTGGCTCGCCATCCAGGCCGACGGCTTCTCCGGCCCCCCTCGGCCGCCAGTGTTGCCGAGGTCATACGTACTGCCACCGCGGCCGCCGCCTCCTCCCGCCCCCCCTCCGTAGTATCCCGCCAGGTCGTCCTTGTGAACGGCGTCGTACTGGGGGCTGTTGTTACCGCGCGCGTTGCGAGCCATGATACCACCGACGGCGCCCATGACTCCACCCACAGCGGCGCTCGAGCCGACTGCGGCTGCCGTGGCCGTATTGCCGCTTCGCCCGCTTCGGTTGCTGGTGCCCCCTAGACTGAGCATCGAGGTCCGCGGCCCTCGCTGGCCGGAGCGCCCGTAGACGAGACCGTCGTCGCCGTCGTCCTCGATATCATTAGGATTGACGACGCCGAGATTGGGGTTGGCTCCTCTGGTGTAGCCCTGGTAGGGATCGTCGGTGTAGACATCGCTGGCGTAGCGGTGCGGACTCCTAGAGGGCGTGCGCATGGCCGGCGATGCGTAGCCTGGCGAGTTGGCAGCTGCGCCAAGGCCCTGCAGACTAGAGTGAGAATCCCTGTCGCCGGCGTAGCTGCTGTTGCCGTACGAATTGGAGGGCTGGAGGCCCTGAGGTTGCTGGACGTACGGATCGCCTCCCCGGTAGGGCTGGTTCTGCCTCTGGCTCTGGCCTTGGTAGGATTGCTGGGGATAGCCTAGGTCCGGCGCAGGCGCCATGCCTCTGGTCGCCTCGAGCCCGCTCTCCCTCGGGTTTCGGTCGGCGACGGAATAGGCGATACCGGCCATGCCACCGGCGGCGGCGCTGCCGAAATTGTCGGCGCCGGGAGTGATGTTGCTCGGGGGTGGTGGGCGGGCAGCTGGTGGAGGCGCGTACTCTCTGTCCTGCTGGCCCCAGTAGCCGCCGTCGAGATTGTCACGATGTGCGGGCGGTTGCGGGGGGGAGAGAGGCGAGACGAGGTCGGGTTGTTGCCGTGAAGGGTTGTAGCTGTTGTTATTAATGTTGTTGATGTTGCTGTAACTGGCGGTGGTAGCACCAACACCAGCACCAGCGGCGGCGGCAGTGTCCATGTACGGCGGCGGCGCTGGGTGAGCTGCTTCCCTCTGTAGGCGCCTGTAGGACGAGTCGGGATGTGCGGTCGGGCCGTGTGCGCTTCTGGTGGGAGAGGATTGCTGCGAGTGCTGGCGGGGAGACTGATAGTCTTGGTAGGGCGGTTGCTGCTGCTGGTATTGTTGGTCCTGGTCGTAGTAAGGCTGCTGGTGACCTCGCGAGCGGGAGCGCGAGTACTGTCTCTGGTCGTGATCGTGGTTGTGGTTGTGATTGTGGTTGTGGTTGTAGCCGTATCCGTCGAGGGGCTCCTGCTCGGCGCGCTCCGAATCGAGGGAGTAGCGAGGCATTGTGTCGTGAAACCGGGAAAGTCGGGCTCGAGTATGCGTAGGAGGCGATGGGGAGCGGGCAAGGGGAGAGGGGAGGGAGGGGAAAACCTGCTTCCGCCTCAGCAGAGTTCCGAGAGCTGGCTTCGGGTGGAGCCTGCCCTGCCGTGGCGGCGCGGGCGCGGACGGATGGGCAAGAGAGCAGTTCAGGCTAGATGGGCCAGGGGATGGCGATGAGGATGGGTGGTGTTTTGTCCAGCGTCGGGCAATACTTGAGCGGTGCACAAGGAAATGAAGCAGGCAAGCAGGCAAGCAGGCAAGCAGGAACGGGAAGTTGGTCTGCCAAGGCCGACTTTTCTTGGAGGAGAGCGGCTGGAGGAGATGAACGGCCCGTGGTAGAGCAAATGGGACAGGCTATTCTACCTATGTCCTATGCCCGGTTGTTGTTGCGATGATGCTGTGGTCCTCTGGGGAACTCGTTCGTTATTGGTCGTCGTGGTCGTCGTCGCTGTCGTCGTCTTTCGTCTTTGGTCATCAAAAAGAGTCCAAAGATGCTCGCTCGCCCCCCGGCAGTCGATGGCTTCTTTTGTTTCGCAAGCGAGAGAGATGATGAGTGGTAATCTCAATCAGGCAGGGAAGAGGAGGGAGCAAAGCAAGGCACGAGCACGGAGGATTCCAAGTTTACAATGGCGGCAGCAGTCCTCAGGGCTGCGTGTCTCTCTCTGTCCAGTGGTCCAGTGTCCAGGGAGGTACACCCTGTTTCCTTTTCGGGGGTGGGTGGTGGGGCTTCGCGGTTGCTGGGGCGGGGGCTGTGTGGCCTGCAGGCAGACGCTAGACGGTGGCCCTAAAAGGGGAACAGCCTCCAAAAGGTACTTGTACAGGCACCTATTAAGGTAGGTACCTAACCCTAACCTACCACGCAGTTCCGTAGGTACCTACTTAGGTAGTTAAGAGGTACTTGTAGTTATTGCTAACCAACATTTTGGTTACTGGGGAGTCCGTCGTATTTGCTGCATACCTACCTACTCTGTAGGTACTTTTTGTGCACAATCCCTGTCAAGAATAGTTGACGGAAGTTCATCAGGAGCTACCTCAATCTTAACAATCAGTATCCTTGTCACATCCTTGCCCTGGAACTCAGAAGGGCTATCCCACTACCTAAATCCGATGGGCTTGATGGATAGCCAAGTACTTCTGTTAGCAGTCTGTCAACTACCTACGGAGTAGGTAGGTAATCCTGACCATCACTTGCCTGTCAACCTGTCTGGCCTTGGTCGCCATCTAATGGCTGTGCTCCAGCAGTGAGGCCGGAAAGTCAATCCAATCCACAAGGGACCGATGCAGCGATGAAATGGAAGCACGGCTGTCGCACCGTCCTGCTTGCTCTGTCTGTCCTCTTGTCTTTGTGCTTTGTGCGATGATGCCGCCGGTGGGCTGACCGGACTGGCTGAAGTGACTGATGACTACGGACTGATGATGCACCATTGATTTTTCCTTGTCTCAGCCGCCGCTCTTCCATCCATCCCATCCATCCCATCCCTTCGACGAGAGGACGCGCAAGCCAGAGATCCGAAGCATGTCGTTTTGCTCATTTCAGGCATGGTCTCCCCCATCAATGTGGCTCGTATCCGGATTTTTAGCTGATTCAGTCCCGTACTCGACTCCGGTAGTTAGTTACTTGTACCCAAACACATCAGATGCCTACATAAGTACATACTTTACCAGCTCCAGCTCGTATTCTTCTTCTTGTTATTTTACAAGTACTGTTTCTTCCTACTTTAGTCACCCGTTTCACTCCAGCACTACAATGCAAGTAGTGCTGCTCAGTCTCGTTCTCTCTGGGGCTGTGTACAAGTATCTCGGTACCTCCCCGTCCGTCTACCTAAGGTATTCTCGTAGAGAGCCGGCGCTCGTGCGGGAGCGCTACCGCCTAGGCTGCCGCTACAGGACGGGACTACTTGTGGGTAGGTATTTCTGTCCCATCATATTTCTGTCCCATCAAGGGAATTTGCTGCTGCTGGCATGTAGGATCACGGATTGCGTGGGGATAGGAATGTGCCCCGGCGGGCCATGGTGCGTGGTGTCTCGTTCACCTCGACGGCGAATATCTTCTTGGTGGGCCGTCGAATCGTGAATCAAATGCTAGAAACCCACCTACAAGTACCTTAGGGAGTGCCGCTCCAGCAACAGACAGACAGCTTGAGGCGGGCTGAGTCCGGTGGAGGCGGATCGGCAAAGGCGCCTCTCGGGGGATGGATCAAGGCCCATCAATGGATGGGATGATGGACGGACCAGGACGGTTGGCTGCGCAACCACATGCGACCCGACCAGCAAAACAGGCCTGCAGCGCACACGACCCAACACGAATTGAATGGCGATCCCACCGGCCGCCGGTGCGCAGATGGGACGCGAATCGGCGCACCGGCGGTGCTTCCCAATGGCCTGCCTCTCTCTCCATCTTGTCAGCTTCGAGAATTCATTCCATCATGTCGGCTAGTAAAGTACCAGCATACCTCCTAGAATAGAACAAATGCATTCCAACAGTCAAGGCCCGCATTGCCTCTTTTTAGCCAGGCCATCAGCCAAGACAGCTCGAGCTGGGAAAAACCGGCACAACTTGATGTCGACTATCGCCATCAATGCCCGCCATCAATCCCGGAATCTCGTGGAATGGCTCGTCCAGCATCGACCGCCAGAGTCTCTCTTGCTCTCCCCCAGGCCCCGTTGCAGAGATCCATGCCAGGCAAGGAGCCGCAAACGTGTTTCAGATCCCTCGACTTGCCGTCAGAATCCTAGGTCCTCCCCCCAAGCACCGCCCCCACTCCCCCCAAGACAGCCTTGCTTGCCCTGGCTTGGCATCTGTCTTCGTTAAAGTGCTTGCATACAGTCTCCATCATCATTTCCCGCCAGGGGCTGTACCATTCTCTATCAAAAGACAATACGAGCACTCGTCTCATTCATCGAGGGGATAGAAAATGCTCACCCCAAGCCATCCATACATACCTAGCCGTACATGTGTAATTATTGTAGCGGAGAAGAACCTGGACACCACCATCCCCAGGGTTGTGGTTTTAGTCCGCTAGTCTTAGTCCTTAGTCTTTTTAGTCCTAGTCCTTTAGTCCGAGTCAACCCTTAGGACTAACTTGGACCCACTTTAGTTAGTCTTAGTCAACTATCGGACTAACTAGGACTAACTCAAAGGACTAAAGGACTAACTTAAAGGACTAATTAACTAAATCTTAATTTTAAAAAATTCTTAAATAATTATTTAAATTTTAATTTTAATTTTAAATTTTTTAAAGTATTTTAAAGGTATTTTTTAAGGTATTTAAGAGGTAGAATTAAGGGTTTTTTTTTAAGAGACTTAAGAGATATATTTAAAGATACTTTAATAGGTTTTAAAGATATATTAATCTATCTATCTATTTTATTTATTTTTAGTATACCTATTAGATATAAGCTAAGTTATACTATTAATACAATATAGTTAAAAGAGATATAATAAATATAATACCTATATTCTAGAGACACTATAACAATATCTAATAATAAGAATATAATTATTATTATAGATTGATTAAGTATAATCCTCTAATTATAAAGGCTCTTAAATCTAATAGCTACTAACTATCTCTAATATAGGTCTAAGGCCTAGAATTAATTCTAGACTTTTAAATCTCTTAACTATAGTTAAGGCCTAGAATTAGTTCTAGACTTTTTAACCTCTTAATTATAGTTTAGCCTATAGCTAGCTAATAAGTTAACTTATCTAGATATCTATATATATAAGTTTATAAGCCTAGATGTATAAGCTATTTAATAATAGATATAACTAAATTATTATAATAAATAGTCTCTTAGTAATAAGTAATCTATCCTATAAGCCTTAATATAATAATAATATACTTTAAGACTATTACTAAGAGGTTATCTTAAATATATATAAAATAGTCTGTTCTTCTACTCTCTTAAGTCTATCTCTTATACTTATTTATATTAAGACTCTTAAGTATATTCTTTATTAAATAATCTAATCTATATCTATATATACTTATATAATATTAATATATATATCTAAGACTACTAAAGAGATACTATTCTTTCTTATTCCTATAATATCTAATAAGAAGAATAGATAACTCTTTAATAAAGTTAAGAAGTTTATCTTCTTTAAGTTTAATCTAAATAAACTATATAAGGCTATTAAGATAATTAATTATATTAATAACTATAGCCTTTTAAGATTTAGATATAGTCTATTAAAGACTATTAATATTATAAAGCTACTTAAGAGTATGACTATTCTTATAGATATAGAATCTAATAATCTAAATCTTAATTAACTCTTTAATATTAAGAAATATTAGCTATAGCTAGAATATCTAAGAAAGATAGTTAAGTATCTTTAGGAAAGAAAGGAGGAATAGGACTAGTGCTATGCTGTATGGTGGTTTTACTATATTAATAGTTGTTTTAGTGGGGTTGTAAATTAAATAGAGTTGATAGAAGCTACTTAAATAACTTGTATATAAGGTTCTAATTAATTAATTAATCTGATACTATAGATTTATACTATAGTTATAAACCCTTTAAGAGGGAAAGATATATTAATATATTTAGAGGTATTATAGGTACTTAAAGATATTTAAGATTATTTTAATAAGTTTTAAGGTTATTTTAAAATATATAAAAGATATTTAAACTTATTTTAAGTTATTTTCTATTATTTTAATCTTTATTAAAATATTTATAATTATATTATATTAAGTATTTAAAAGTTACTTTAATTATATTTAATTTTTTAAAGGTTATTTCTATTATTTAATAATATTATAGCTTAAAATTTAAGCTAATAAATCTTATTAAACTTATTTTAATATTTTAAAATATTTAATAGATTTAATAGATTTAATAGATTTAATAGATTTAATAGATTTAACAGACTTAAAGGACTTAAAAATCTTAAATCCTTTAAAGAAGTTAAAGGATTTAACAGATTTAAAGGATTTAAAGAATTTAATAGACTTAAAAGATCTATATAAAGAGTTAAAGGTCTTCTCTTTACCTCTTTATCTTTTTTAATCTATAACTATTATATAATTTAATATTATATAATCTTATAACTCTTATAATTCTTATTTTTAACCTCTTTAACTCTTTTAAATATAGAATTTCTAAATCCTTTTAATAATACTTCTAAATTAAAAGTTAAAGAAGAGGGTTTAGAAGAGTCTTCTTTATTAGAGTCTTCTTTAAATCAACTTAATTCTTAACTTTTAACTACTTTAACTACTTTTAAAGTTAATTATAATAACTCTAATTATAATCTACCTTCTTTAGAAGAAGAAAGAAGTTATATTTTTAAAAACTCTTTATTTAAAAAGACTCTATTACCTATTTAAGAAGGAAAGAGAAGAATATTAGTATAATATACTAGATAAGTTATTCTTATATTTATTTTATTTAAATAAAATCTTTAAATATAATTAACTAATAAATCTTATAGTTGTTCTTTTAAAAAAGTCAACTTTATTTAAGGCCTTTAAAGTTCTAATTATATTTAATATTATAAGAATAAACATCTAGCTATTGCTTATAATAAGGCTTTAGAAATAACTTTAAAAAAGAGTAAGTTATTTAACTATTTATTTAATTATTTATTTAACTATTTATTTAAATCTAATATTAATCTTTCTTTAGAGTCTATAGAGTTAACTTCTATTGACTTCTTTAATCAAAGAAAAAGATAAAGAGTTAATACTTTAACTAATAATTCTTTTAATAAAGAAGAGGCTTATAAGAAAATATTAGCCTTTCTTATTAAAAATAATCTATCTTTTAATATATTAAATTCTAAGTCTTTTAATAACTTATTATCTTATTATAATAAGTAAGTTTAAAGACTATTTAATTTATAACTTTTTAACTAATTTATTATTAGATTATCTCCTTCTATTACTAGATAGAAAATTAAACCTCTTTTAGAATCAATCTTTTATAGTTACTTAGTAACTATAAATAATGATTTTAATAAAAATATTAAAAGCTTTAGAAGGTTTTCCTTAGTTTTTAATATTTAGACTTTAAATTCTCAAATAGCTTATTTAAGTATTATAACTACCTATATAAGTAAGGATTTTAAGTTAAACTATCGATTAATAGGTATATTTAACTCTTATTTCTTTTAAGTTATATTTTAATAATTCTAACTAAATTCTAATTAAATTTAGGCTTTAATGAATTAACTGATAGCCATATTAGTAGTTATATCTATTAGAAGTTATCTTTAATTCTTTAAAGCTATCTAGCTTTAACATTAAATAATATTTTTAGGTATTTATTAAATTTCTTTATTTAAAAGATATTAACTAATTAGTTAATAGTATTACAAGAGATAATACATCTAATAATAATATCTTTATTAACTTCTTTAAAGAGAATTATTTTTCTCTTTTAAATAAGAAGTTTAATAATGATATTAGATATATTGCTTATATTATTAACCTAATAGCTTAAGATATATTATCAGAATATATCTATATAGCTAAAATAGAGGAATTTATAAGTCAATATTCTAATATTGATTTACCTCTTATTAAGAAAGAGAATAAAGAGACCTCTAAAACATCTATAAATATTAGTAAGTCTTTTAAGTTATTTAATTTAATTCTTTTTAAATTTAAATTTAAAATCTAACTATTTATAGGTCTTATAAATTAAATAAGATGAATAGTTATTTTAACTAAATATACTAATAAGATTTAATCTCTATTAAAAGATGGTATAGATAAAGCTAAAAGAGATAAGAAAATCTCTTTAAGCTTTAGTATTAAGATTATACCTTTAGGTTAGTTAACTTTTAAATTATTAAAGACTTTAACTAATAACTTATAGATAACTCTATTAGATGGAATTTAATATTTAATATATTGAAAACCATTTTAGAGTTAAAAGAGCCTTTAACTTATATTAATAATAATACTACTAATAAGAAGTTTAAAAGAATATTTTTTAACCCTAAAGAGTGGTTAATTATCTCTTATTTAAAATAAATATTTAAAGTATTTATTAAACCCTTTATTAAATTATAAGGTCAACTCTATATTACCTTATCTACAGCCTTATTATATATTTATTAAATGTTTAATAAGTTAGAAGAGTTAATAGAGACCTTTAATAAAGAGATTGAAAAAAACCCTTTATTAGTAAGTTAGTCTTTATATTTTAAAGAGTTTTAAATATTAACTATTTTATAGGAAGAGCTTTTTCCTAACTTTATAAATGCTATTAAATATAGTATTTTAAAGTTAGAAAAATACTTTAAAAGAAGATTAACTTCTTCTAATATTAATAACTATAAGCCTTTCTTATTAGGTCTTATTTTAGATCCTAGATTTAAATTAAGACATTTTAAAGAAAGTGGGTTATTAAGATTCTATTTAAATATAGAATAAGATACTTTAAATCTTCTTAAAGAAGAATATTTTAAGTAAGTTATTTAACTTCTTTTATTTAAGATTATATATTAATATTTTATAGAGTTAAAGAAGAAAAAGAAGGAGTTTTTAACTCTTTAAATAATTATAACTCTAATACTATTAATAACTCTATTAATAGTATTAATTTAGATAATAATAATTCTGATTTAGAATTATTTATATCTAATAAGTTTAAAAGAGAGGAGTTTGTTCTATATTTATCAGAAGAGGTTGAAAATAGAGAGGTAAGTTATTTAACTCTTTTATTTTATAATTATTATTAACTAATAAATTATTAGATTAATCCTTTAAATTATTACAAGAATAATACTTATAAGTTTCCTATTTTAAGTATTATAGCTAGAAGATATCTAGTAATTCCAGCTACTTCAGCTGTAGTTAAAAGTATATTTTTAACTAGTAATAATATTATAACTAAGTCTATTTCTAGACTTAATCTTAGAACAGTTAGAATGTTATTATTAGTTAAAAATTGGCAGTTTAAAGGGTTAAAAGAGTTAGAAGAAGATATAGAATTAGAATTAGAAGAAGAGGAATTAGAATTAGAGTAGTTAATTAGTTAAATATATTTTCTTTTTAAAATGATTTTATTTATTCTTAATTATTTTATATCTTATACTTTTAAATTTTAAAAGAATTCTTTTAAATATTTAAAAAGTATTTTTAATAGCTACTTTAATAGTTATTAAAGAGTGTTTTAAAAAGTATTTTAAAGAATATTTTAAAGGGTATTTTAAAGAATATTTTAAAGAGTATTTTAAAGGGTATTTTAAAAGCTATTTTAAAGGGTATTTTAAAGAATATTTTAAAGAATATTTTAAAGAGTATTTTAAAAGCTATTTTAAAAGGTATTTTAAAAGCTATTTTAAAGGGTATTTTAAAGAGTATTTTAAAGAATATTTTAAAGAATATTTTAAAAGATATTTTAAAAGGTATTTTAAAGAATATTTTAAAGAGTATTTTAAAGAGTATTTTAAAGGATATTTTAAAGGGTATTTTAAAGAATATTTATAAGCTATTTTAAAGGGTATTTTAAAGGATATTTTAAAGGGTATTTTAAAGAATATTTTAAAGAGTATTTTAAAGGGTATTTTAAAGGATATTTTAAAGGGTATTTTAAAGGGTATTTTAAAAGTAAATTTAACTAAAAATTTAGTATAAGCTTTATAAGAGTTTAGAGCTTTAGTATTAGTAATATTAAAGCTTAGCATCTTAGTATAGCAGTTAAGAGCTAGTATTTAGTAATGGCCTATAGCGTTTATGTTTGTTTAAGTGTCTAGGTTTGATTTCTAGCTAGTCTAAATTTAAATTTTTTTTTAAATTTCTTTTTTTTTAAAAAATAATTCTTATTTAGCTTCTTATTTAATCTTTTATTTAACCTCTTATTTAACCTCTTATTTAACCTCTTATTTAACCTCTTATTTAACTACTTATTTAATTACTTATTTAACTATTTATTTAACTATTTATTTAACTACTTATTTAACTACTTATTTAATTACTTATTTAACTATCTTTTTAATTTACTTTAAATTATATAGATTTTTTAAAAATATTTTTAAAAGTATTATTAATTTTTATAGAATTTTTTAAAATATTTTAAGTGTCTTTTTTATTTTAGGGTTAGGGTTATTTTAGTTCTAGTCTTTAGTTAAATTAGTCTTAGTCCTTTAGTCTTAGTCTAGTCTTAGTCCTTAGTTTTAAGGACTAACTCAAGACTAACTCAAAGTAGGTCTGAGTTAGTCTTAGTCAGGCCAAGGACTAACTAATTCGGACTAATCCACAACCCTGACCATCCCTGCGACCTCTGTGACCTCTCACGGCCTTGGTAGTTACTGCAGTGACTCGGTTGTTCGACGATATAATTTGGTGGCTTCTTTCAGTGTTTGTAACATCAAAGGTAGTGGACGCTCTTCGACAACATGCACCCTGTACCCTATTCGCAACTGTCGAGTACATGGGTGCCAGCAAACAAGACAGTGCCAGCTCCTGACGAGGATATCTGTGTCTGTATGCTCATGCCTGCACAACAAACAGCAATTCCCGTCATCGTCGGGACAATCTGTCAGTGGTCTAGCTTCCTCTCCTTCTGCACGTTGTCCATGAGGCTTGGAACTGGGAATATACTTGTACAAGTAAGCATGAGTTGTGCTGTTTATAACGTGGGGCGCTTGGCATATCCAAGGCGAGGACCAAAACCTCCGGCGCAAACTCCACAGATAGGGCGAAATACATGCCTCAATGAGCTCCAGGTCGACTAATCATCCGCACCCCTGTTGGCTAGCCGTCTGTACCCTTGCTAGCAACTGCCTAGTCAGGATAGGATCAGCCAAAATGCCCCACTATTGTCGCCCAGTCAATTTTTAGTGTGGGAGAATGTCTAAGTTAAGAAAAGGTATTGCATCAGGTCAATAGAAGACAGTAGTTAATTTAAATTATTAAAAATTACTAGTAATATATTTCTGGTTTAAAAAGCTTAAAAATATAATAAAATTTAAAAAAGTTAAAAGAGCTTTTTCTTTTTAATTAAGAAATAGATTTATTATATAATAATTAATAATATCTATATAAGTATCCTATTAATCTTAATATTAAGATAATAGTATTTAATTAATTATAGATAGATAGAATATATTTTCTAGTAAATTTTATATAAGAGTTATTATAATAAAGAAAGAAGGATATTTAGTATATATAGGTAGATCTTCTATAGTATTATTTAATATATAAAGTAGTAGTAAGATATTTAATAGCTTTATAACTATACTTATAGCCTATACTTAATAGACTAAAGATATTAGTAATTAGAAATCTCTTATAAATATATTATTAGATTTTCTCTCTTAGAGGGTTTATAACTATAATATAATTCTATAATATTAGATTAATTAATTAATTAGAACCTTATATATAAGTTATTTAAGTGGCTTCTATTAACTCTATTTAATTTATAACTCTATTAGGACAACTATTAATATAATAAAACTACTACTAGTCCTATTCCTTCTTCCTTCTCTAAAGATGCTTAACTATCTTCCTTAGATATTCTAGCTATAGTTAGTATTTCTTAATGCTAAAGAGGTGATTAAGATTTAGGTTATTAGATTATATCTCTTTAAGGATAACTAGGCTTTTAAATAGCTCTATAATATTAATAGTCTCTAGTAGGCTATATCTAAAGCCTAGAAGGCTATAGTTATTAATATTATTAATTCCTCTAGTAGCTCTATATAGTTTATCTAGATTAGACTTAGAAAAGATAAACTTCTTAACTTTATTAAAGAGTTGTCTATTCCTCTTATTAGATACTATAGAAATAAGAAAGAATAATATCTCTTTAGTCTTAGATATATATATTGATATTATATAGGGTTGTTTAATAGAGAATGTACTTAAGAGTCTTAATATAAATAAGTATAAGAGATAGACTTAAGAGAGTAGTAGAAGGATAGACTATTTTATATATATTTAAGACAACCTCTTAGTAGTAGTCTTAAAGTATATTATTATAGCTTATAGAATAAATTACTTATTACTAAGAGACTATTTATTATAATAATTTAATTATATCTATTATTATTAAATAGCTTATATATCTAGGCTTATAAACTTATATATATAGATATCTAGATAAGTTAACTTATTAGCTAGCTATAGGCTAAACTATAATTAAGAGATTAAAAAGTCTAGGATTAATTCTAGGCCTTAACTATAGTTAAGAGGTTTAAAAGTCTAGAACTAATTCTAGGTTTTAGATCTATATTAGAGACAGTTAATAGTTATTAGGCTTAAGAGCCTTTATAATTAGAGGACTATACTTAATTAATCTATAATAATAATTATGTTCTTATTATTAGATATTATTATAGTATCTCTAGAATATAGGTATAGTATTTATTATATCTCTTTTAACTATATTATATTGATAGTATAACTTAGCTTATATCTAATAGGTATACTAAAAGAAAATAAAATAGATAGATAGATAGATAGATATTATTAGATTTTAATACCTATAATATTATTAAAAGATCTTATATCTATCTATCTATTTTATTTATTTTTAATATACTTATTAAATATAAGCTAAGTTATATTATTAATATAATATAATTAAAAGAGATATAATAAATATAATATCTATATTTTAAAGATATTATAATAATATCTAATAATAAGAATATAATTATTATTATAGATTAATTAAGTATAGTCCTCTAATTATAAAGACTCTTAAGTCTAATAACTACTAATTATCTTTAATATAGGTTTAAGATCTAGAATTAGTTCTAGACTTTTAAATCTCTTAACTATAATTAAGGTCTAGAATTAGTTCTAGACTTTTTAATCTCTTAACTATAATTTCACCTATAGCTAGCTAATAAGTTAACTTATTTAAATATTTATATATATAAGTTTATAAGTCTAAATATATAAGCTATTTAATAATAGATATAATTAAATTATTATAATAAATAGTCTCTTAATAATAAGTAATCTATTCTATAAGTTATAATATACTTTAAGACTATTATTAAGAGATTGTTTTAAATATATATAAAATAGTCTATTCTCTTACTACTCTTTTAAGTCTATCTCTTATACTTATTTATATTAAGACTCTTAAGTATATTCTCTATTAAATAATCTAATCTATATCTATATATACTTATATAATATTAATATATATATTTAAGACTAAAAAGATATTATTCTTTCTTATTTCTATAATATTTAATAAGAAGAATAAATAATTCTTTAATAAAGTTAAGAAGTTTATCTTCTTTAAGCTTAATCTAGATAAATTATATAAGACTATTAAAATAATTAATTATACTAATAACTATAGTCTTTTAAGATTTAAATATAATTTACTAAAGATTATTAATATTATAAAGTTATTTAAAAGTATAATTATTCTTATAGATATAAAATCTAATAATCTAAATCTTAACTAACTCTTTAATATTAAGAAATATTAATTATAGCTAGAATATCTAAAAAAGATAGTTAAGTATCTTTAGAGAAGAAAGAAGAAATAAGATTAGTATTATACTATATAGTGATTTTATTATATTAATAGTTATTTTAATAGAATTATAAATTAAATAGAGTTAATAAAAGTTATTTAAATAACTTATATATAAGGTTCTAATTAATTAATTAATTTAATACTATAGATTTATATTATAATTATAAACTCTTTAAGAGAGAAAGGTTATATCTATATTATATATATTATTAATAATAATAATTTTCTAATAGATCTTCTATATATTTATATACTAGATATAGGTTTAAAATATTAATTAGAGTTACTACTAATTATCTAACTATATATTATAATAGGTAGAATAATCTTATAAAAATTAAATTAATACCTATATATTAAAATAGAGCCTATTTAAGTATTATTAATAATAATAATAGTTATTATTTAAATTCTTAAGTATAAATAATATATTTAGATAAGTAGCCTTTAATATATTAAGAATAATCTAGAGATAATCTAAAGTTATTAGAGAATAATAAATAGTACTATCTACTACTAGAGTCTATTTATAATAGATTAAATAGGCTTTAATACTTATTAGCTTATAGTTATAATTAATATAAAGAAGATCTAGCTTTTAATAGGCCTTATAATTAACTATTAGTATCTTAAATTAATAGCTAAGTTTAGAGCTTAAGACTTCTTTAATATTAATCTCTAAATTATAAATATACTCTTAATTATACTTAAAAAGATAGTTAATTCACTCTCTATTATATAGCTTTTTACTAGACTACTATTTAATATAGCTATAACTAATAAGATAATCCTAATAATTAAGAGTAAGAAAAGTAGTATTATAAGATATATATTTATTAGTAGAAAGAGCCTAGAAGAGATACTTATTTATATCTTTATTCTTATTATTATTACTATTATTAGAATCACTATTAGAATTAGAATTAGAAGTATTAAGAAGATTAGAATTATTAGAATTATTAGAATTATTAGAATTAATTATAATAGAATTAATAGAAGGACTACTAGCTAGATTACTCTTAGAAAGAGTTAAATAACTTCTAAAAAGCTTAATTAAGCTATTAATAAATTAATAGACTAATAGATTATCTATAACAGTAAAATAAAGATAAAATTTAATAGATAGAGGTAGTTAATAATAGTTTTTTAGTATTAAATTCACCATAGTAATAATAATAGTTATAGTAATAGTAGTATTATTATTATTATTATTTATTTTAACTAATTATATTAATAGGGCTAGTAGTAGATTAGATTTTTTAGAGGCCTACTAGAGGCTTAAGAGCTTAATTAGGCTGATACTAAATAATACTTCTAGAAAATGTTTTTTTAGTAGAGATTTTAATAATAGGGATCTAATAGATAAGTTACCTACTAATAAGAATGTAGATAAGAACCTATAGATAGAGATATAGATAATTAGTCAACCTACTTATATCCTCTTAAGTGCTAAACCGTAGGTTTTTAATATTTTTATAAATCAGGCCTACTAGTATATAGATCTATAAATTAACTAAAATTAAGATTATTACTACTATTATAATCACTATTAATTAAAGCCTATTAAGCTTAGCCAGTCTTATTTACAGCCTTATTTTCACTTTATTTTAGCTCTTTAAAAAAGAAAAGATTAGTTAATAAGGCTATAAGCTAAAAGAAGAAGCTAATTATAATAATCTAATTAGATAGATTATAATATAAAAGTAGATGTTATAGAATAGTCTATATTATTATTATTATTATTATTATTATTATTATTATTATTATTATTATTATTATTATTATTATTATTATTATTATTATTATTATTATTATTATTATTATTATTATTATTATTATTATTATTATTATT